>NW_022981219.1:0-10129 GCF_902652985.1 Pecten maximus
ATAAGCATTGGAACTGCTATGATGCACGAGGGCTGATTGACATGTTGTGAGAAAATAATTATTTGTGAAAAAATTATAACATATTTCCACATGCTTGCAGTCTATGTCTACGGATATATAGGAATAGCGATATCTTTCATGATTGCTAAGGGCGTATCTCACTGGCCTGGAGACTAACTGGCAACCTACTGGCGACTCGAGTCTCCGCTAGTCGCGGCGTCGTCGCTGCGACGTCTCCTGGAGACTAACCGAGTCTCCGTGGAGTCGCGGGAGAATCGTACATGTTCGATTTTTCAGGAGACTTTTTTTAGTCTCCAGTAGGTCTCCAGCAAGTCTCGGCGACGTCTCCGAGACGTCCCTGCAACGTCGCCGCAACTGATGGAGATTGATTTTGTCCGCGACTAGAGAGACGTTTTTGCGACGTCTCCGAGACCTAATAAAGACTAATAAGACTGAGGAGACGTTGCGGCGACGTCTTCGCGACGTCTCCGCAACGTGTCCGCGACGCTGCTTGACGTATTTCAGAGACCACGTGACACACCCCAAGCTCACATCGCGGATACTGCCGCGACTAAGGAGACGTCTCAGCGACGTTTCCGCGACATCCCGGCGACTTTTCGTGCAAATTGATCGTCAACTTCTCGGAAGTCGCCTTGATGTCGTCTTGGTGAGAGTGCACGACATTTTTTTTCTCCCGAGTCGCCGCACAGTCGCGGCGACGATCAGTCGCGGCAATCGCGGCGACGTCTCGGCCAGTGAGATACGCACTTAACATCAGACTTTAACTTTGATAAATATTTCCAATTAAGCAAATGACACATTGTTTTTATAATTAGATACATAAACAATGTATTAGTATCCTCTCTGGGCCTCAAATCAAGACCTACAGCATCAAATTGTCTAGCCAGCTGCTACCAATACAGTGATATTCCAATGTCCAATGGCATCAGTGACAAATCATTTGTTACTGATTACACGTATATCAACAATTCAATGAAAATGCCCGTATATATGGATAGGAATGGTATAGATAGTTTAGAGTCAGTTTACTTTCGACAGGAAATGGAAGAGTCAATGGATTCAAAAATACAAAAGTAAGTAGAAGGCAATCTCGAAAAATTTCCCTCAGATTTATATAGTTGGACGTTCTTTAAAAATCCGGCATGTATTATTTTTCACGGTCATGATTTGATATTAAGTTGTGCCATCCTTTTAACAGTAATTAGCATAACCATGATAAGTACAATGCAACATTTACTCGCGTGTCTCATCCTTACCTACATATAACTAATCATTGACGAGGGGGACATGGCAGGCCGAGGAGGACATGGAAGGCCGAGGCGGACATGACAGGCCGAGGCGGACATGACAGGCCGAGGCGGACATGGAAGGCCGACAGGAACAAATATACATGCCTTCCCAAAGCATGGACAATGATCCATTTATAAAGCTCGAAAAATAATGATAAGACAGATATCAACTTCATTTGGTTAAAACTATTCAGGTTTCATATATTAATCATATACACCCGAAATGCATACAGGTATACCCAGTATAAATTCAAGGTTAATGTTAGTATACCAAGTATACATACACAACGTTAGGGTGCGTATACCTTGTATAAACACACAAGGTTTAGATTAGTATACCAGGTATAAACACAAAATGTTAAGGTTAGTATATCCAGTATAAACACACAAGGTTAAGATCAGTATACCCAGTATAAACACACAATGATAAAGTTAGTATGCCCAGTACAAACATACAAGGTTAAGGTTAGTTTACCCAGTATATACACACAAGGTTAAGGTTAGTATACCCAGTATAAACACACAAGGTTAAGGTTAGTATACCCAGTATAAACACACAAGGTTAAGGTTAGTATACCCAGTATAAACACACAAGGTTAAGGTTAGTATATCCAGTATAAACACACAAGGTTAAGGTTAGTATATCCAGTATAAACACACAAGGTTAAGATCAGTATACCTAGTATAAACACACAATGATAAAGTTAGTATGCCCAGTACAAACATACAAGTTTAAAGTTAGTTTACCCAGTATAAACACACAAGGTTAAGGTTAGTATACCCAGTATAAACACACAAGGTTAAGGTTAGTATACCCAGTATAAACACACAAGGTTAAGGTTAGTATACCCAGTTTAAACACACAAGGTTAAGGTTAGTATACCTAGTATAAACACACAAGGTTAAGGTTAGTATACCCAGTATAAACACACAAGGTTAAGGTTAGTATACCCAGTATAAACACACAAGGTTAAGGTTAGTATACCCAGTATAAACACACAAGGTTAAGGTTAGTATACCCAGTATAAACACACACGGTTAAGGTTAGTATACCCAGTATAAACACACATGGTTAAGGTTAGTATACCCAGTATAAACACACAAAGTTAAGGTTATTATACCCAGTATAAACAGACAAGGGTAAGGTTAGTATACCCAGTACAAACACACAAGGTTAAGGTTAGTATACCCAGTAGAAACACACAAGGTTAAGGTTAGTACACCCAGTATAAACACACAAGGTTAAGGTTAGCATACCCAGTATAAACACACAAAATTCAGGTTAGTATACCCAGTATAAACACACAAAGTTAAGGTAAGTATACCTAGTATAAACACACACGGTTAAGGTTAGTAAACCCAGTATAAACACACGGTTAAGGTTAGTATACCCAGTATAAACACACATGGTTAAGGTTAGTATACCCAGTATAAACACACAAAGTTAAGGTTATTATACCCAGTATAAACAGACAAGGGTAAGGTTAGTATACCCAGTACAAACACACAAGGTTAAGGTTAGTATACCCAGTAGAAACACACAAGGTTAAGGTTAGTACACCCAGTATAAACACACAAGGTTAAGGTTAGCATACCCAGTATAAACACACAAAATTCAGGTTAGTATACCCAGTATAAACACACAAAGTTAAGGTAAGTATACCTAGTATAAACACACACGGTTAAGGTTAGTATACCCAGTATAAACACACAAGGTTAAGGTTAGTATACCCAGTATAAACACACAAGGTTAAGGTTAGTATACCCAGTATAAACACACAAGGTAAAGGTTAGTATACCCAGTATAAACACACAAGGTTAAGGTTCGTACACCCAGTATAAACACACACGGTTAAGGTTAGTATACCCAGTATAAACACACATGGTTAAGGTTAGTATACCCAGTATAAACACACAAGGTCAAGGTTAGTATACCCAGTATAAACACACAAGGTTAAGGTTAGTATACCCAGTATAAACACACAAGGTTAAGGTTAGTATACCCAGTATAAACACACACGGTTAAGGTTAGTATACCCAGTATAAACACACATGGTTAAGGTTAGTATACCCAGTATAAACACACAAAGTTAAGGTTATTATACCCAGTATAAACAGACAAGGGTAAGGTTAGTATACCCAGTACAAACACACAAGGTTAAGGTTAGTATACCCAGTAGAAACACACAAGGTTAAGGTTAGTACACCCAGTATAAACACACAAGGTTAAGGTTAGCATACCCAGTATAAACACACAAAATTCAGGTTAGTATACCCAGTATAAACACACAAAGTTAAGGTAAGTATACCCAGTATAAACACACAAGGTTAAGGTTAGTATACCCAGTATAAACACACAAGGTTAAGGTTAGTATACCCAGTATAAACACACACGGTTAAGGTTAGTATACCCAGTATAAACACACATGGTTAAGGTTAGTATACCCAGTATAAACACACAAAGTTAAGGTTATTATACCCAGTATAAACAGACAAGGGTAAGGTTAGTATACCCAGTACAAACACACAAGGTTAAGGTTAGTATACCCAGTAGAAACACACAAGGTTAAGGTTAGTACACCCAGTATAAACACACAAGGTTAAGGTTAGCATACCCAGTATAAACACACAAAATTCAGGTTAGTATACCCAGTATAAACACACAAAGTTAAGGTAAGTATACCTAGTATAAACACACACGGTTAAGGTTAGTATACCCAGTATAAACACACACGGTTAAGGTTAGTATACCCAGTATAAACACACATGGTTAAGGTTAGTATACCCAGTATAAACACACAAAGTTAAGGTTATTATACCCAGTATAAACAGACAAGGGTAAGGTTAGTATACCCAGTACAAACACACAAGGTTAAGGTTAGTATACCCAGTAGAAACACACAAGGTTAAGGTTAGTACACCCAGTATAAACACACAAGGTTAAGGTTAGCATACCCAGTATAAACACACAAAATTCAGGTTAGTATACCCAGTATAAACACACAAAGTTAAGGTAAGTATACCTAGTATAAACACACACGGTTAAGGTTAGTATACCCAGTATAAACACACAAGGTTAAGGTTAGTATACCCAGTATAAACACACAAGGTTAAGGTTAGTATACCCAGTATAAACACACAAGGTAAAGGTTAGTATACCCAGTATAAACACACAAGGTTAAGGTTAGTACACCCAGTATAAACACACACGGTTAAGGTTAGTATACCCAGTATAAACACACATGGTTAAGGTTAGTATACCCAGTATAAACACACAAGGTCAAGGTTAGTATACCCAGTATAAACACACAAGGTTAAAGTTAGTATACACAGTATAAACACAAGGTTAATGTTAGTATACCCAGTATAAACACACAAGGTTAAGGTTAGTATACCCAGTATAAACACACAAGGTTAAGGTTAGTATACCCAGTATAAACACACAAGGTTAAGGTAAGTATACCCAGTATAAACACACAAGGTTAAGGTTAGTATACCCAGTATAAACACATATGGTTAAGGTTAGTATACCTAGTATAAACACACAAGGTTAAGGTAAGTATACCTAGTATAAACACACAAGGTTAAGGTTAGTATACCCAGTATAAACATACAAGGTTAAGGTTAGTATACCCAGTATAAATATACAAGGTTAAGGTTAGTATACCCAGTATCAACACACAAGGTTAAGGTTAGTATATCCAGTATAAACACACAAGGTTAAGGTTAGTATACCCAGTATAAACACACAAAATTCAGGTTAGTATACCCAGTTTAAACACACAAGGTTAAGGTTAGTATACCCAGTATAAACACACAAGGTTAAGGTTAGTATACCCAGTATAAACACACAAGGTTAAGGTTAGTATACCCAGTATAAACACACAAGGTTAAGGTTAGTATACCCAGCATAAACACACAAGGTTAAGGTAAGTATACCCAGTATTAACACACAGGGTTAAGGTTAGTATACCCAGCATAAACACACAAGGTTAAGGTAAGTATACCCAGTATAAACACACAGGGTTAAGGTTAGTATACCCAGTATATCCAGTTTAAACTTGCAAGTTAATTTAGTATACCTATTGTAAACATCCATGATTGATGTAAGTATACCCAGTATAAACACACAAGGTAAGGTTAGTATACCCAGTATAAACACACAAAATTCAGGTTAGTATACCCAGTTTAAACACACAAGGTTAAGGTTAGTATACCCAGTATAAACACACAAGGTTAAGGTTAGTATACCCAGTTTAAACACACAAGGTTAAGGTTAGTATACCCAGTATAAACACACAAAATTCAGGTTAGTATACCCAGTTTAAACACACAAGGTTAAGGTTAGTATACCCAGTATAAACACACAAGGTTAAGGTTAGTATACCCAGTATAAACACACAAGGTTAAGGTTAGTATACCCAGTATAAACACACAAGATGAAAGTTAGTATACCCAGTATAAATATACAAGGTTAAGGTTAGTATACCCAGTATAAACACACAAGGTTAAGGTTAGTATACCCAGTATAAACACACAAGGTTAAAGTTAGTATACCCAGTATAAACACACAAGGTTAAGGTTAGTAAACCTAGTATAAATATACACGGTTAAGGTTAGTATACCCAGTATTAACATAAAACGGTAATTTTAGCAAACCAAGTATAAACGTGCAAGTTAATTCAAATATAGACAGTATAAACATCCATGAGTATAAACATCCAGGATTAATGTAAGTATACCCAGTCTCAATACATCATGTTAAGGTAACTACCGTATACGCAGTATAATTAAGATAAGAATGAACCTGTTTAAGCACAAAAAGACATCTGCACACCTTTATTAAAAGGATATTCCTTCGTTTGAATGGCGGTTATGAGAAAGATATGAGTTGCGAAGCATCAAATAAAAACTAACAGTCATCTTTCTGTCTAACTTTGATGGAAGAGATATCAAACGGAAAATCTGTGAAATGCTTTCGCCGTGTATTCCGTTACTCCTCCGCTTCACTTTGTTGTTTTGTCCTCCTTTTCCTCGCGGATTCCGTTTTCAGTGACCGATCAGCTAATCACTTTACTATAGAAACTCGTCTGCGCATGATCGTATTGATAGTCGTTGGCAACGATTAGTTTTCATACTTCGGGTCGAAGTTGCATTATCAAATGGGTTAATTTTCAAGAACTTTGTATTTTGTGTATCGTATTAAAGTAAAGTAGATAACTTTTACTCGTTCCGAAAACAGAAGACTTTTACTTTTATTTGTATATTATAAGATCAATTCAACGTCTCGATGCTCTTTAAGATACATTATGTATCAACACAATTGCAAAATTTGAATAGAGAGTACATGTACATGCATTTTACCTCATCACAGTAGAGAAACATAAAAAATGAAATCTTTGTATGTTTTCATTACATGATTTACAGCACATGAGACGTGACTCCAGTAAGTATAATGAACCAAATCAGGAAGAGTTACGCTAGAAAAGCATGTAATAAAACGCTGTATACATGTACCTATGTGCACGAATCGAATGAATGTTTTGGCAATTTATGGTACATTAAAGAAATGTTACATTTAGTTACTGACTCGAAACATGCTAATTTCAAGCCATGTAGATATATTATATAATAAACACAATATATACATACTTAAATTTCCACATTATATTTTCGATACTATCTGACAGCGTAAATATATCATTTTAACAATTTGCATATCCATGCAGTGTTTCCTATTGTTGCCAGCTGTTCTGTAATAAGATAGTCCTCCTAACAGCGACGAAGACGGTATACCCAGATGAGGCCATCGCGAGGATTTTATTATTTAATATATCAATATCATCAGTATTAAAATGCACATTTCAATGAGTACTTTCACTTCCGAGTAACAGTTTGCATATAGCTAAATGTTTATATAAGAGTTTCAAAGTTCTCCATCACTTATCTAAGTTCATTATACATATTCATATGTATTTTATTATCCAAGTATTATTTTGATTACCTAGATATTTAAACATTCTGTATATCGCAGTCTAAGTGTTACATTACTCAAAAAATGAAAAAGAAAAAACTTCAATACCATATGACAACATTGTTTACAAAAAACAAAAATACAATCGCGTTGGTGACCTTATTTATCATCACTAGTCAACGAGGCGTTAGATGTCGGGTGTCATATATGCAGAAAAGCCATATTGAATTTCCCATTGAATAAATTTACACTTCAATGTTTAAATAATAAACGTAAGAACACGCGACAATAATATATAACCCATGACAGGTTGTGTTGATAAATAAATGAAAATAAACGTTTGATTCGTTGACTCCGAGATCATTTCCTAACCCGCAATAGTCTATTAGCATACGTAGAACGATTTATATGTACCTGTATCTTTACCTGTTTTACCTGTTGTCACCATAGACGATTCGAGAGATAGGCTACTACTATGAGATGGGACAAGAGGATGCAGAGTTATGAGTATGGTGTGGTGAAGGGTGACACAATGATATGCATATGTAGTACAATATAAACACCATTTATTTCACTAAAATATCCGCATCTTTTTATATATTGCATTGATATGTTAAATACATACTAAACTACAATTCAATCATTTCAGAAACACTATCTATCAGTTTGCTAAGGTGAACAGTCACCCCTTGATACATTAATCATTGCACAATTACGTCGCCGTTTGCCTTTGTCAGAATTCCTCGGTTATCCTGCCAACATGACGTCTTTTTTACCCTCGTCTACTGGCAACTATGCAACAATTCTAATGGGGTAGAATGTCCACAGAATTTATGTAAGGATTTTCGTTACACACCCAATGGATGTTTATACATGATGCTACAATGACTAGTACGGTATGTACACTGTCACCTTCATCACACAAATGACCAGGGCAGTATGGGAACACAAATGTGTAAAACGTGTATGAGTGTAAACATTGAATGGTTATGCCTCGAAAAACTTTACACAAAACATACTTTCCAACTTGTTTCCAAATGTTTATAAAACCAAAGAATGCCCTTATAACACTCCCACAGAATACTACATTCCAATATGTCGTACCTTTGCTACATATGAATAATTAAAATAATCTATCACCGAAGTGCTGTGACATAAGTATGAGCCAATGTACGCTATAGGATTATATTGATGTCAATCAATACCTTGAACATTAAATGATTTGTTATCCATTTCTTCTGAAATATTTGATTGAACCAAAATTTATATCATAAGTTGACAAGTCTTGTGATACAAAAGGCAAATTGCCATTTTTAACTTTGTGATATCTTATTGTGGTGGGTACCAACGATTACCTTGAAACTTTCTTATTTTTCTTCATATTAATCACAAGACTTTCTATACTAGCACTGCATCATAATATATCTCATCCGAATCTCTTATCTCGTGTAATGAAAGGAAGGTAAGTTTGTTATTAAGAATGACTTGAACTAACTTCAATGTCACAAGTCGTAATAGTCTTAAATTCATTAATGTATATCAAGCAAACACCATGGTCATATTATCATAACCATATACATTACCCTAATGTAATCGTATATAAAATGGACGCAAACACTTGATACGTCTATATCCATATCATAAATATTAATATGCACATTTAAGTGTATTTCTCTAATGTCATAGCATATGAAATTGACGCAAACATTTAATACCTCTATATCCATATCACCAGTATTAAAATGCACATTTTAATGAGTACTTTCAATTCCGGATTACAGTTTGTATATAGGCAAATGGTTATATAAGGGTTTCGATTTTTTCAAACAATTATCAAAATTCAACTTACATATTCATATGTGTCTTATTATCCAAGTATTATTTTGATTACCTAGATATTTAAACACTATTCAGTAGATGTCAACTATGAGCTTATATCATGATATATCAGCGGATTCGGGCATTTTTCACAATTTGAAACAATTTAAAGTTTACCTGACTGACAGTAAGGGATAAATGGACAATGATGTATGCTTACATTGATAAACCTATGAGCTTTTATCAAGTACAAAAGGGACCGGAAAAGCTCAGTCGGTGAGAAAGCCGACCAAATACCTCTTGCAATTGTGTGGATGTTTTTATTTTTTTTTATTTTTTTTTTTTTTACATTTTTCCAATATCTGCAAAAATGGAAAGACTGTTATTTCTCTACTTTTCAGGATAATGTAAACATTGATCGCTGCATATCGCTTCTAACAGAACTATAGCAAACGCCCCCAGCACCCAAACACACTTGTACCTCGATATGTTCACTTACCAAGAGAATAAAGACTTTGTACTAAATGTAGACAAGATATTGAAGATGAGTATCATTTTATTCTAGTATGCAAAAGTTCTCATGATTTAAGGAAAAAATACATCAAACCATTTTACTGGAACAAACCGTCAATGTTTAAGCTTATCCAATTATTGTGTGTTAATAATATTGGCGAAATTCGTAAGTTAGCAAGACATGTATAGGATGCCAACAAAGTCATAGTGTAATTAGCATACTATAGACATGTCACCTGTATTTTATAATTTTTGTGTGGTTCAGTAATAGTGAGAATTAGTTCTCCGCCATTTTGTATGCATGAATTGTTATATGATATATCTTGGAATCCTATATGCTATGTAGCATTAGGAAATAAATTGAATTGAATTTGGTGTTACATTACTCAAAATACGGGAAAAAAATACTTCAATACCATATGACAACATTGTTTACAAAAAATACAATCGCATTGGAGACCTTATTTATCATCACTAGTCAACGAGGCCTGAAATGTCGGGTGTCGTATATGTA
>NW_022981220.1:0-10127 GCF_902652985.1 Pecten maximus
CCGACTCCAGCAACTCAGAATGACTTGAGCGTCACGCATATTCCGTAGTACTTGTAGCACTCGTCGCGGTAGCGTGGTTAATGGTTCACCGATGGAAGTTTTGCCGAAATCATTACGTTTTTTCTGTTGATCACATCCCACTGGAGGTGCCAAAAAGATCCGAAGCTCCTAGAACAGTCTAGAAATGACGTCTAAACTGCACGTTGAGCGTCACCATATTCCGTAGTATTGTAACCACGCGTCCGCGATAGCGTGTTAATTGTTCACCGATGGAAGTTTTGCCGAAATCATAACGTTTTCTTGTTGATCACATCCCACTGGAGGTGCCCAAAAAGATCCGAAGCTTCTAGCTGCTCTAGAAATGACGTCAGAACTGCACGTTGAGCGTCACCATATTCCGTAGTATTGTAACCACGCGTCCGCGGTAGCGTGGTTAATTGTTCACCGATGGAAGTTTTGCCGAAATCATTAACGTTTTCCTGTTGATCACATCCCACTGGAGGTGCCCAAAAAGATCCGAAGCTCCTAGCAGCTCTAGAAATGACGTCAGAACTGCACGTTGAGCGTCACCATATTCCGTAGTATTGTAACCACGCGTCCGCGGTAGCGTGGTTAATTGTTCACCGATGGAAGTTTTGCCGAAATCATAACGTTTTCCTGTTGATCACATCCCACTGGAGGTGCCCAAAAAGATCCGAAGCTCCTAGCAGCTCTAGAAATGACGTCAGAACTGCACGTTGAGCGTCACCATATTCCGTAGTATTGTAACCACGCGTCCGCGGTAGCGCGGTTAATTGTTCACCGATGGAAGTTTTGCCGAAATCATAACGTTTTCCTGTTGATCACATCCCACTGGAGGTGCCCAAAAAGATCCGAAGCTCCTAGCAGCTCTAGAAATGACGTCAGAACTGCACGTTGAGCGTCACCATATTCCGTAGTATTGTAACCACGCGTCCGCGGTAGCGCGGTTAATTGTTCACCGATGGAAGTTTTGCCGAAATCATTAACGTTTTCCTGTTGATCACATCCCACTGGAGGTGCCCAAAAAGATCCGAAGCTCCTAGCAGCTCTAGAAATGACGTCAGAACTGCACGTTGAGCGTCACCATATTCCGTAGTATTGTAACCACGCGTCCGCGGTAGCGCGGTTAATTGTTCACCGATGGAAGTTTTGCCGAAATCATTACGTTTTCCTGTTGATCACATCCCACTGGAGGTGCCCAAAAAGATCCGAAGCTCCTAGCAGCTCTAGAAATGACGTCAGAACTGCACGTTGAGCGTCACCATATTCCGTAGTATTGTAACCACGCGTCCGCGGTAGCGTGGTTAATTGTTCACCGATGGAAGTTTTGCCGAAATCATTACGTTTTCCTGTTGATCACATCCCACTGGAGGTGCCCAAAAAGATCCGAAGCTCCTAGCAGCTCTAGAAATGACGTCAGAACTGCACGTTGAGCGTCACCATATTCCGTAGTATTGTAACCACGCGTCCGCGGTAGCGCGGTTAATTGTTCACCGATGGAAGTTTTGCCGAAATCATAACGTTTTCCTGTTGATCACATCCCACTGGAGGTGCCCAAAAAGATCCGAAGCTCCTAGCAGCTCTAGAAATGACGTCAGAACTGCACGTTGAGCGTCACCATATTCCGTAGTATTGTAACCACGCGTCCGCGGTAGCGCGGTTAATTGTTCACCGATGGAAGTTTTGCCGAAATCATAACGTTTTCCTGTTGATCACATCCCACTGGAGGTGCCCAAAAAGATCCGAAGCTCCTAGCAGCTCTAGAAATGACGTCAGAACTGCACGTTGAGCGTCACCATATTCCGTAGTATTGTAACCACGCGTCCGCGGTAGCGTGGTTAATTGTTCACCGATGGAAGTTTTGCCGAAATCATAACGTTTTCCTGTTGATCACATCCCACTGGAGGTGCCCAAAAAGATCCGAAGCTCCTAGCAGCTCTAGAAATGACGTCAGAACTGCACGTTGAGCGTCACCATATTCCGTAGTATTGTAACCACGCGTCCGCGGTAGCGTGGTTAATTGTTCACCGATGGAAGTTTTGCCGAAATCATTAACGTTTTCCTGTTGATCACATCCCACTGGAGGTGCCCAAAAAGATCCGAAGCTCCTAGCAGCTCTAGAAATGACGTCAGAACTGCACGTTGAGCGTCACCATATTCCGTAGTATTGTAACCACGCGTCCGCGGTAGCGCGGTTAATTGTTCACCGATGGAAGTTTTGCCGAAATCATTACGTTTTCCTGTTGATCACATCCCACTGGAGGTGCCCAAAAAGATCCGAAGCTCCTAGCAGCTCTAGAAATGACGTCAGAACTGCACGTTGAGCGTCACCATATTCCGTAGTATTGTAACCACGCGTCCGCGGTAGCGCGGTTAATTGTTCACCGATGGAAGTTTTGCCGAAATCATTAACGTTTTCCTGTTGATCACATCCCACTGGAGGTGCCCAAAAAGATCCGAAGCTCCTAGCAGCTCTAGAAATGACGTCAGAACTGCACGTTGAGCGTCACCATATTCCGTAGTATTGTAACCACGCGTCCGCGGTAGCGTGGTTAATTGTTCACCGATGGAAGTTTTGCCGAAATCATAACGTTTTCCTGTTGATCACATCCCACTGGAGGTGCCCAAAAAGATCCGAAGCTCCTAGCAGCTCTAGAAATGACGTCAGAACTGCACGTTGAGCGTCACCATATTCCGTAGTATTGTAACCACGCGTCCGCGGTAGCGCGGTTAATTGTTCACCGATGGAAGTTTTGCCGAAATCATTACGTTTTCCTGTTGATCACATCCCACTGGAGGTGCCCAAAAAGATCCGAAGCTCCTAGCAGCTCTAGAAATGACGTCAGAACTGCACGTTGAGCGTCACCATATTCCGTAGTATTGTAACCACGCGTCCGCGGTAGCGCGGTTAATTGTTCACCGATGGAAGTTTTGCCGAAATCATTACGTTTTCCTGTTGATCACATCCCACTGGAGGTGCCCAAAAAGATCCGAAGCTCCTAGCAGCTCTAGAAATGACGTCAGAACTGCACGTTGAGCGTCACCATATTCCGTAGTATTGTAACCACGCGTCCGCGGTAGCGTGGTTAATTGTTCACCGATGGAAGTTTTGCCGAAATCATAACGTTTTCCTGTTGATCACATCCCACTGGAGGTGCCCAAAAAGATCCGAAGCTCCTAGCAGCTCTAGAAATGACGTCAGAACTGCACGTTGAGCGTCACCATATTCCGTAGTATTGTAACCACGCGTCCGCGGTAGCGCGGTTAATTGTTCACCGATGGAAGTTTTGCCGAAATCATAACGTTTTCCTGTTGATCACATCCCACTGGAGGTGCCCAAAAAGATCCGAAGCTCCTAGCAGCTCTAGAAATGACGTCAGAACTGCACGTTGAGCGTCACCATATTCCGTAGTATTGTAACCACGCGTCCGCGGTAGCGTGGTTAATTGTTCACCGATGGAAGTTTTGCCGAAATCATTAACGTTTTCCTGTTGATCACATCCCACTGGAGGTGCCCAAAAAGATCCGAAGCTCCTAGCAGCTCTAGAAATGACGTCAGAACTGCACGTTGAGCGTCACCATATTCCGTAGTATTGTAACCACGCGTCCGCGGTAGCGCGGTTAATTGTTCACCGATGGAAGTTTTGCCGAAATCATAACGTTTTCCTGTTGATCACATCCCACTGGAGGTGCCCAAAAAGATCCGAAGCTCCTAGCAGCTCTAGAAATGACGTCAGAACTGCACGTTGAGCGTCACCATATTCCGTAGTATTGTAACCACGCGTCCGCGGTAGCGTGGTTAATTGTTCACCGATGGAAGTTTTGCCGAAATCATAACGTTTTCCTGTTGATCACATCCCACTGGAGGTGCCCAAAAAGATCCGAAGCTCCTAGCAGCTCTAGAAATGACGTCAGAACTGCACGTTGAGCGTCACCATATTCCGTAGTATTGTAACCACGCGTCCGCGGTAGCGTGGTTAATTGTTCACCGATGGAAGTTTTGCCGAAATCATAACGTTTTCCTGTTGATCACATCCCACTGGAGGTGCCCAAAAAGATCCGAAGCTCCTAGCAGCTCTAGAAATGACGTCAGAACTGCACGTTGAGCGTCACCATATTCCGTAGTATTGTAACCACGCGTCCGCGGTAGCGCGGTTAATTGTTCACCGATGGAAGTTTTGCCGAAATCATTACGTTTTCCTGTTGATCACATCCCACTGGAGGTGCCCAAAAAGATCCGAAGCTCCTAGCAGCTCTAGAAATGACGTCAGAACTGCACGTTGAGCGTCACCATATTCCGTAGTATTGTAACCACGCGTCCGCGGTAGCGTGGTTAATTGTTCACCGATGGAAGTTTTGCCGAAATCATAACGTTTTCCTGTTGATCACATCCCACTGGAGGTGCCCAAAAAGATCCGAAGCTCCTAGCAGCTCTAGAAATGACGTCAGAACTGCACGTTGAGCGTCACCATATTCCGTAGTATTGTAACCACGCGTCCGCGGTAGCGCGGTTAATTGTTCACCGATGGAAGTTTTGCCGAAATCATTACGTTTTCCTGTTGATCACATCCCACTGGAGGTGCCCAAAAAGATCCGAAGCTCCTAGCAGCTCTAGAAATGACGTCAGAACTGCACGTTGAGCGTCACCATATTCCGTAGTATTGTAACCACGCGTCCGCGGTAGCGTGGTTAATTGTTCACCGATGGAAGTTTTGCCGAAATCATTACGTTTTCCTGTTGATCACATCCCACTGGAGGTGCCCAAAAAGATCCGAAGCTCCTAGCAGCTCTAGAAATGACGTCAGAACTGCACGTTGAGCGTCACCATATTCCGTAGTATTGTAACCACGCGTCCGCGGTAGCGCGGTTAATTGTTCACCGATGGAAGTTTTGCCGAAATCATAACGTTTTCCTGTTGATCACATCCCACTGGAGGTGCCCAAAAAGATCCGAAGCTCCTAGCAGCTCTAGAAATGACGTCAGAACTGCACGTTGAGCGTCACCATATTCCGTAGTATTGTAACCACGCGTCCGCGGTAGCGCTGGTTAATTGTTCACCGATGGAAGTTTTGCCGAAATCATTAACGTTTTCCTGTTGATCACATCCCACTGGAGGTGCCCAAAAAGATCCGAAGCTCCTAGCAGCTCTAGAAATGACGTCAGAACTGCACGTTGAGCGTCACCATATTCCGTAGTATTGTAACCACGCGTCCGCGGTAGCGTGGTTAATTGTTCACCGATGGAAGTTTTGCCGAAATCATAACGTTTTCCTGTTGATCACATCCCACTGGAGGTGCCCAAAAAGATCCGAAGCTCCTAGCAGCTCTAGAAATGACGTCAGAACTGCACGTTGAGCGTCACCATATTCCGTAGTATTGTAACCACGCGTCCGCGGTAGCGCGGTTAATTGTTCACCGATGGAAGTTTTGCCGAAATCATAACGTTTTCCTGTTGATCACATCCCACTGGAGGTGCCCAAAAAGATCCGAAGCTCCTAGCAGCTCTAGAAATGACGTCAGAACTGCACGTTGAGCGTCACCATATTCCGTAGTATTGTAACCACGCGTCCGCGGTAGCGTGGTTAATTGTTCACCGATGGAAGTTTTGCCGAAATCATAACGTTTTCCTGTTGATCACATCCCACTGGAGGTGCCCAAAAAGATCCGAAGCTCCTAGCAGCTCTAGAAATGACGTCAGAACTGCACGTTGAGCGTCACCATATTCCGTAGTATTGTAACCACGCGTCCGCGGTAGCGCGGTTAATTGTTCACCGATGGAAGTTTTGCCGAAATCATTAACTTTTTCCTGTTGATCACATCCCACTGGAGGTGCCCAAAAAGATCCGAAGCTCCTAGCAGCTCTAGAAATGACGTCAGAACTGCACGTTGAGCGTCACCATATTCCGTAGTATTGTAACCACGCGTCCGCGGTAGCGCGGTTAATTGTTCACCGATGGAAGTTTTGCCGAAATCATAACGTTTTCCTGTTGATCACATCCCACTGGAGGTGCCCAAAAAGATCCGAAGCTCCTAGCAGCTCTAGAAATGACGTCAGAACTGCACGTTGAGCGTCACCATATTCCGTAGTATTGTAACCACGCGTCCGCGGTAGCGCGGTTAATTGTTCACCGATGGAAGTTTTGCCGAAATCATAACGTTTTCCTGTTGATCACATCCCACTGGAGGTGCCCAAAAAGATCCGAAGCTCCTAGCAGCTCTAGAAATGACGTCAGAACTGCACGTTGAGCGTCACCATATTCCGTAGTATTGTAACCACGCGTCCGCGGTAGCGTGGTTAATTGTTCACCGATGGAAGTTTTGCCGAAATCATAACGTTTTCCTGTTGATCACATCCCACTGGAGGTGCCCAAAAAGATCCGAAGCTCCTAGCAGCTCTAGAAATGACGTCAGAACTGCACGTTGAGCGTCACCATATTCCGTAGTATTGTAACCACGCGTCCGCGGTAGCGCGGTTAATTGTTCACCGATGGAAGTTTTGCCGAAATCATTAACGTTTTCCTGTTGATCACATCCCACTGGAGGTGCCCAAAAAGATCCGAAGCTCCTAGCAGCTCTAGAAATGACGTCAGAACTGCACGTTGAGCGTCACCATATTCCGTAGTATTGTAACCACGCGTCCGCGGTAGCGCGGTTAATTGTTCACCGATGGAAGTTTTGCCGAAATCATAACGTTTTCCTGTTGATCACATCCCACTGGAGGTGCCCAAAAAGATCCGAAGCTCCTAGCAGCTCTAGAAATGACGTCAGAACTGCACGTTGAGCGTCACCATATTCCGTAGTATTGTAACCACGCGTCCGCGGTAGCGCGGTTAATTGTTCACCGATGGAAGTTTTGCCGAAATCATTACGTTTTCCTGTTGATCACATCCCACTGGAGGTGCCCAAAAAGATCCGAAGCTCCTAGCAGCTCTAGAAATGACGTCAGAACTGCACGTTGAGCGTCACCATATTCCGTAGTATTGTAACCACGCGTCCGCGGTAGCGCGGTTAATTGTTCACCGATGGAAGTTTTGCCGAAATCATAACGTTTTCCTGTTGATCACATCCCACTGGAGGTGCCCAAAAAGATCCGAAGCTCCTAGCAGCTCTAGAAATGACGTCAGAACTGCACGTTGAGCGTCACCATATTCCGTAGTATTGTAACCACGCGTCCGCGGTAGCGCGGTTAATTGTTCACCGATGGAAGTTTTGCCGAAATCATAACGTTTTCCTGTTGATCACATCCCACTGGAGGTGCCCAAAAAGATCCGAAGCTCCTAGCAGCTCTAGAAATGACGTCAGAACTGCACGTTGAGCGTCACCATATTCCGTAGTATTGTAACCACGCGTCCGCGGTAGCGCGGTTAATTGTTCACCGATGGAAGTTTTGCCGAAATCATAACGTTTTCCTGTTGATCACATCCCACTGGAGGTGCCCAAAAAGATCCGAAGCTCCTAGCAGCTCTAGAAATGACGTCAGAACTGCACGTTGAGCGTCACCATATTCCGTAGTATTGTAACCACGCGTCCGCGGTAGCGCTGGTTAATTGTTCACCGATGGAAGTTTTGCCGAAATCATTACGTTTTCCTGTTGATCACATCCCACTGGAGGTGCCCAAAAGATCCGAAGCTCCTAGCAGCTCTAGAAATGACGTCAGAACTGCACGTTGAGCGTCACCATATTCCGTAGTATTGTAACCACGCGTCCGCGGTAGCGCGGTTAATTGTTCACCGATGGAAGTTTTGCCGAAATCATAACGTTTTCCTGTTGATCACATCCCACTGGAGGTGCCCAAAAAGATCCGAAGCTCCTAGCAGCTCTAGAAATGACGTCAGAACTGCACGTTGAGCGTCACCATATTCCGTAGTATTGTAACCACGCGTCCGCGGTAGCGCGGTTAATTGTTCACCGATGGAAGTTTTGCCGAAATCATAACGTTTTCCTGTTGATCACATCCCACTGGAGGTGCCCAAAAAGATCCGAAGCTCCTAGCAGCTCTAGAAATGACGTCAGAACTGCACGTTGAGCGTCACCATATTCCGTAGTATTGTAACCACGCGTCCGCGGTAGCGCTGGTTAATTGTTCACCGATGGAAGTTTTGCCGAAATCATAACGTTTTCCTGTTGATCACATCCCACTGGAGGTGCCCAAAAAGATCCGAAGCTCCTAGCAGCTCTAGAAATGACGTCAGAACTGCACGTTGAGCGTCACCATATTCCGTAGTATTGTAACCACGCGTCCGCGGTAGCGCGGTTAATTGTTCACCGATGGAAGTTTTGCCGAAATCATAACGTTTTCCTGTTGATCACATCCCACTGGAGGTGCCCAAAAGATCCGAAGCTCCTAGCAGCTCTAGAAATGACGTCAGAACTGCACGTTGAGCGTCACCATATTCCGTAGTATTGTAACCACGCGTCCGCGGTAGCGCGGTTAATTGTTCACCGATGGAAGTTTTGCCGAAATCATAACGTTTTCCTGTTGATCACATCCCACTGGAGGTGCCCAAAAAGATCCGAAGCTCCTAGCAGCTCTAGAAATGACGTCAGAACTGCACGTTGAGCGTCACCATATTCCGTAGTATTGTAACCACGCGTCCGCGGTAGCGCTGGTTAATTGTTCACCGATGGAAGTTTTGCCGAAATCATAACGTTTTCCTGTTGATCACATCCCACTGGAGGTGCCCAAAAAGATCCGAAGCTCCTAGCAGCTCTAGAAATGACGTCAGAACTGCACGTTGAGCGTCACCATATTCCGTAGTATTGTAACCACGCGTCCGCGGTAGCGCGGTTAATTGTTCACCGATGGAAGTTTTGCCGAAATCATAACGTTTTCCTGTTGATCACATCCCACTGGAGGTGCCCAAAAAGATCCGAAGCTCCTAGCAGCTCTAGAAATGACGTCAGAACTGCACGTTGAGCGTCACCATATTCCGTAGTATTGTAACCACGCGTCCGCGGTAGCGCGGTTAATTGTTCACCGATGGAAGTTTTGCCGAAATCATAACGTTTTCCTGTTGATCACATCCCACTGGAGGTGCCCAAAAAGATCCGAAGCTCCTAGCAGCTCTAGAAATGACGTCAGAACTGCACGTTGAGCGTCACCATATTCCGTAGTATTGTAACCACGCGTCCGCGGTAGCGCGGTTAATTGTTCACCGATGGAAGTTTTGCCGAAATCATAACGTTTTCCTGTTGATCACATCCCACTGGAGGTGCCCAAAAAGATCCGAAGCTCCTAGCAGCTCTAGAAATGACGTCAGAACTGCACGTTGAGCGTCACCATATTCCGTAGTATTGTAACCACGCGTCCGCGGTAGCGCGGTTAATTGTTCACCGATGGAAGTTTTGCCGAAATCATAACGTTTTCCTGTTGATCACATCCCACTGGAGGTGCCCAAAAAGATCCGAAGCTCCTAGCAGCTCTAGAAATGACGTCAGAACTGCACGTTGAGCGTCACCATATTCCGTAGTATTGTAACCACGCGTCCGCGGTAGCGCTGGTTAATTGTTCACCGATGGAAGTTTTGCCGAAATCATAACGTTTTCCTGTTGATCACATCCCACTGGAGGTGCCCAAAAAGATCCGAAGCTCCTAGCAGCTCTAGAAATGACGTCAGAACTGCACGTTGAGCGTCACCATATTCCGTAGTATTGTAACCACGCGTCCGCGGTAGCGTGGTTAATTGTTCACCGATGGAAGTTTTGCCGAAATCATAACGTTTTCCTGTTGATCACATCCCACTGGAGGTGCCCAAAAAGATCCGAAGCTCCTAGCAGCTCTAGAAATGACGTCAGAACTGCACGTTGAGCGTCACCATATTCCGTAGTATTGTAACCACGCGTCCGCGGTAGCGTGGTTAATTGTTCACCGATGGAAGTTTTGCCGAAATCATAACGTTTTCCTGTTGATCACATCCCACTGGAGGTGCCCAAAAGATCCGAAGCTCCTAGCAGCTCTAGAAATGACGTCAGAACTGCACGTTGAGCGTCACCATATTCCGTAGTATTGTAACCACGCGTCCGCGGTAGCGCGGTTAATTGTTCACCGATGGAAGTTTTGCCGAAATCATAATGTTTTCCTGTTGATCACATCCCACTGGAGTCCA
>NW_022981221.1:0-10168 GCF_902652985.1 Pecten maximus
CGCAAAAACCCCAAAGGGGGGGTTTAAAAACAATATTGGGCCCCGGGGTTTTTCCCTTTTTAGAGCTGCTAGGAGCTTCGGATCTTTTTTGGGCCCCCTAGTGCCATTAAGTATAATTTTTAACGATAATTCCCAAAACTTCCCTAGAACCACCGGTAAATCCGGAACGGTGTACAAAAACGTCGGTTCGCAAAAGTCATTTCTGACGTATTTCTAGCTTTTTGGACCTCCCGATTTTTGAGTCAAGGGATGAATTTGGAAACTTATTTCCAATTAACCCACTAACCCCGTACCGCGGAACCTGTACAAATACAAACGGTGCGTTTACGTCTTTTGAGCTATAGCTTCGGAGCTTTGGATCCCTTGGGATTCCCGTGAGTATGAAGAAAACCAATATAGCAAATTCCACTAAACAATTGGTTTCCTCCGGAAAAACGCGTGACGCTAAGTGCGTTCTAGTATGGTAATTTTTCAAAATTGAGTTTTCGTCATTACTTTCCCCCGGTCTCAAATCCCCGGAGATGAAAGTAACCCGGGAGTGATGACGAAACTTATTTTTTGGAAAATTCCTCCTGGGGCTTAACCCTACCGGAAAAAGTGGACTCACTGAAAACTGACGCTACTGCTTTGGGCTTATTTTTTGGGCCTAATTGGATTTTGGAACCCCCTTGGGGGTTTTATTTCGTAAACTATTTTGTCAAAACCCCTATGACTTAACGCTACGCGGACTGTACAATCACTACCGATCGTTACCTCATTTTAGTTTTAGGGCTTTCAGGTTTTTGGACCTCCATCTTTTTGGACCCAATGGGGGTTTTGCAAAGAACTAGATTTCGGGTTTAAAACCCACTTAAAAAATTACCAACCCGTTACGCGGGCCGTGGTCCATCTACGGATTTCTGACGCTCAGGCTTCGGGGTCTTTTTGGCTCTAAATCGATTGGGCTCCCAGCAGTGATGAAGGAAAACCCATAATTAGCAAATTCACCCGGGCTTCCCCGGTACCTAAATCGGACCCTGGTTCAATCTCGGTACGTTTTCTAAGTGGTTTCTTCGGTCTTTTTGGGCCCTTGGAGTTCGGATTTTTTGGCCCCTTATGTATGAAAAAAACTAAAGATTCCGGCTAACCAAGAAAAATAACCGTAACCGGGGGCGCTTTAAAAACTAAGGATTCGGTGATTTTAAACCCGCCAGTGGCCTTTTGGGCCCCCAGGGTTTGATTTGGAACCCAGGGGATGTGAAAAAATTACTAATACGCAAACTACCCTCCTGACAATAACCCCGGTACCCCGGGGCGCGGTTTCAACTCGGTCAGTGACGTCACTTCAATTTTTGCGCTCATTTCTTTTGGGCTCTAGGATTGGTCTTTTGGGGACCCCCAATGGGTTTTAAAACTTAAAGAATACGGCAAAACCCCTTTACATAACGGAAACCCGGGGCGCTGGTTAAAACTCCATTTTTGAGGTCCTGAGTTCGTATCTTTGGGCAACCTTTATCTTTTTGGCACCCCAAAGGGATTGATTTCCCAAAACTTGATTTCCAAACTGACATAACAAAACCCCGGGTTCAAACCGGGAAATATTACGGAAATTTGGGGAGTACGTGCTTTTGACGCTTCAGGAGCTCTGGACTTGGACTTTTTGGGGTATATGTGATCAACAGTTAAACGTAATTATTTCGGCAAAACTTCCATCTATGAACAATTAACCGCGCTATCGCGGACGCGTGGTTACAATACTACGGAATACGGTGACGCACAACGTGCAGTTCTGACGTCATTTCTAGAGCTGCTAGGAGCTTCTGATCTTTTTGGGCACCTCCAGTGGGATGTAATGAAGAGTACAACGTAATGATTTTGGCCAAACTTTCATCTATCAACAATTAACCGCGCTACCGCGGACGCGTGGTTACAATACTACGGAATACGGTGACGCTCAACGTGCAGTTTTGACGTCATTTCTAGAGCTACTAGGAGCTTCGGATCATTTTGGGCATCTCCAGTGCGATGTGATGAACAGTAAAACGCAATGATTTCGGCAAAACTTCCATCTATGAACAATTAACCGCGCTACCGCGGACGCGTGGTTACAATACTACGGAATACGGTGACGCTCAACGTGCAGTTCTGACGTCATTTCTAGAGCTGCTAGGAGCTTCGGATCTTTTGGGCACCTCCAGTGGGATGTGATCAACAGTAAAACGTAATGATTTCGGCAAAACTTCCATCTAGTGAACAATTAACCGCGCTACCGCGGACGCGTGGTTACAATACTACGGAATACGGTGACGCTCAACGTGCAGTTCTGACGTCATTTCTAGAGCTGCTAGGAGCTTCGGATCTTTTTGGGCACCTCCAGTGGGATGTGATCAACAGTAAAACGTAATGATTTCGGCAAAACTTCCATCTATGAACAATTAACCGCGCTACCGCGGACGCGTGGTTACAATACTACGGAATACGGTGACGCTCAACGTGCAGTTCTGACGTCATTTCTAGAGCTGCTAGGAGCTTCGGATCTTTTTGGGCACCTCCAGTGGGATGTGATGAACAGTAAAACGTAATGATTTCGGCAAAACTTCCATCTATGAACAATTAACCGCGCTACCGCGGACGCGTGGTTACAATACTACGGAATACGGTGACGCTCAACGTGCAGTTCTGACGTCATTTCTAGAGCTGCTAGGAGCTTCGGATCTTTTTGGGCACCTCCAGTGGGATGTGATGAACAGTAAAACGTAATGATTTCGGCAAAACTTCCATCTATGAACAATTAACCGCGCTACCGCGGACGCGTGGTTACAATACTACGGAATACGGTGACGCTCAACGTGCAGTTCTGACGTCATTTCTAGAGCTGCTAGGAGCTTCGGATCTTTTTGGGCACCTCCAGTGGGATGTGATCAACAGTAAAACGTAATGATTTCGGCAAAACTTCCATCTATGAACAATTAACCGCGCTACCGCGGACGCGTGGTTACAATACTACGGAATACGGTGACGCTCAACGTGCAGTTCTGACGTCATTTCTAGAGCTGCTAGGAGCTTCGGATCTTTTGGGCACCTCCAGTGGGATGTGATGAACAGTAAAACGTAATGATTTCGGCAAAACTTCCATCTATGAACAATTAACCGCGCTACCGCGGACGCGTGGTTACAATACTACGGAATACGGTGACGCTCAACGTGCAGTTCTGACGTCATTTCTAGAGCTGCTAGGAGCTTCGGATCTTTTTGGGCACCTCCAGTGGGATGTGATCAACAGTAAAACGTAATGATTTCGGCAAAACTTCCATCTATGAACAATTAACCGCGCTACCGCGGACGCGTGGTTACAATACTACGGAATACGGTGACGCTCAACGTGCAGTTCTGACGTCATTTCTAGAGCTGCTAGGAGCTTCGGATCTTTTTGGGCACCTCCAGTGGGATGTGATGAACAGTAAAACGTAATGATTTCGGCAAAACTTCCATCTATGAACAATTAACCGCGCTACCGCGGACGCGTGGTTACAATACTACGGAATACGGTGACGCTCAACGTGCAGTTCTGACGTCATTTCTAGAGCTGCTAGGAGCTTCGGATCTTTTTGGGCACCTCCAGTGGGATGTGATCAACAGTAAAACGTAATGATTTCGGCAAAACTTCCATCTATGAACAATTAACCGCGCTACCGCGGACGCGTGGTTACAATACTACGGAATACGGTGACGCTCAACGTGCAGTTCTGACGTCATTTCTAGAGCTGCTAGGAGCTTCGGATCTTTTTGGGCACCTCCAGTGGGATGTGATCAACAGTAAAACGTAATGATTTCGGCAAAACTTCCATCGATGAACAATTAACCGCGCTACCGCGGACGCGTGGTTACAATACTACGGAATACGGTGACGCTCAACGTGCAGTTCTGACGTCATTTCTAGAGCTGCTAGGAGCTTCGGATCTTTTTGGGCACCTCCAGTGGGATGTGATCAACAGTAAAACGTAATGATTTCGGCAAAACTTCCATCTATGAACAATTAACCGCGCTACCGCGGACGCGTGGTTACAATACTACGGAATACGGTGACGCTCAACGTGCAGTTCTGACGTCATTTCTAGAGCTGCTAGGAGCTTCGGATCTTTTTGGGCACCTCCAGTGGGATGTGATGAACAGTAAAACGTAATGATTTCGGCAAAACTTCCATCTATGAACAATTAACCGCGCTACCGCGGACGCGTGGTTACAATACTACGGAATACGGTGACGCTCAACGTGCAGTTCTGACGTCATTTCTAGAGCTGCTAGGAGCTTCGGATCTTTTTGGGCACCTCCAGTGGGATGTGATGAACAGTAAAACGTAATGATTTCGGCAAAACTTCCATCTATGAACAATTAACCGCGCTACCGCGGACGCGTGGTTACAATACTACGGAATACGGTGACGCTCAACGTGCAGTTCTGACGTCATTTCTAGAGCTGCTAGGAGCTTCGGATCTTTTTGGGCACCTCCAGTGGGATGTGATGAACAGTAAAACGTAATGATTTCGGCAAAACTTCCATCTATGAACAATTAACCGCGCTACCGCGGACGCGTGGTTACAATACTACGGAATACGGTGACGCTCAACGTGCAGTTCTGACGTCATTTCTAGAGCTGCTAGGAGCTTCGGATCTTTTTGGGCACCTCCAGTGGGATGTGATCAACAGTAAAACGTAATGATTTCGGCAAAACTTCCATCTATGAACAATTAACCGCGCTACCGCGGACGCGTGGTTACAATACTACGGAATACGGTGACGCTCAACGTGCAGTTCTGACGTCATTTCTAGAGCTGCTAGGAGCTTCGGATCTTTTTGGGCACCTCCAGTGGGATGTGATCAACAGTAAAACGTAATGATTTCGGCAAAACTTCCATCTATGAACAATTAACCGCGCTACCGCGGACGCGTGGTTACAATACTACGGAATACGGTGACGCTCAACGTGCAGTTCTGACGTCATTTCTAGAGCTGCTAGGAGCTTCGGATCTTTTTGGGCACCTCCAGTGGGATGTGATGAACAGTAAAACGTAATGATTTCGGCAAAACTTCCATCTATGAACAATTAACCGCGCTACCGCGGACGCGTGGTTACAATACTACGGAATACGGTGACGCTCAACGTGCAGTTCTGACGTCATTTCTAGAGCTGCTAGGAGCTTCGGATCTTTTTGGGCACCTCCAGTGGGATGTGATCAACAGTAAAACGTAATGATTTCGGCAAAACTTCCATCTATGAACAATTAACCGCGCTACCGCGGACGCGTGGTTACAATACTACGGAATACGGTGACGCTCAACGTGCAGTTCTGACGTCATTTCTAGAGCTGCTAGGAGCTTCGGATCTTTTTGGGCACCTCCAGTGGGATGTGATGAACAGTAAAACGTAATGATTTCGGCAAAACTTCCATCTATGAACAATTAACCGCGCTACCGCGGACGCGTGGTTACAATACTACGGAATACGGTGACGCTCAACGTGCAGTTCTGACGTCATTTCTAGAGCTGCTAGGAGCTTCGGATCTTTTTGGGCACCTCCAGTGGGATGTGATCAACAGTAAAACGTAATGATTTCGGCAAAACTTCCATCTATGAACAATTAACCGCGCTACCGCGGACGCGTGGCTACAATACTACGGAATACGGTGACGCTCAACGTGCAGTTCTGACGTCATTTCTAGAGCTGCTAGGAGCTTCGGACCGTTTTGGGCATCTCCAGGGGGATGTGATGTACAGTAGAACGTAATGATTTCGGCAAAACTTCCATCTATGAACAATTAACCGCGCTACCGCGGACGCGTGGTTACAATACTACGGAATACGGTGACGCTCAACGTGCAGTTCTGACGTCATTTCTAGAGCTGCTAGGAGCTTCCGACCTTTTTGGGCACCTCCAGTGGGATGTGATGAACAGTAAAACGTAATGATTTCGGCAAAACTTCCATCTATGAACAATTAACCGCGCTACCGCGGACGCGTGGTTACAATACTACGGAATACGGTGACGCTCAACGTGCAGTTCTGACGTCATTTCTAGAGCTGCTAGGAGCTTCGGATCTTTTTAGGCACCTCCAGTGGGATGTGATGAACAGTAAAACGTAATGATTTCGGCAAAACTTCATCTATGAACAATTAACCGCGCTACCGCGGACGCGTGGTTACAATACTACGGAATACGGTGACGCTCAACGTGCAGTTCTGACGTCATTTCTAGAGCTGCTAGGAGCTTCGGATCTTTTTGGGCACCTCCAGTGGGATGTGATCAACAGTAAACGTAATGATTTCGGCAAAACTTCCATCTATGAACAATTAACCGCGCTACCGCGGACGCGTGGTTACAATACTACGGAATACGGTGACGCTCAACGTGCAGTTCTGACGTCATTTCTAGAGCTGCTAGGAGCTTCGGATCTTTTTGGGCACCTCCAGTGGGATGTGATGAACAGTAAAACGTAATGATTTCGGCAAAACTTCCATCTATGAACAATTAACCGCGCTACCGCGGACGCGTGGTTACAATACTACGGAATACGGTGACGCTCAACGTGCAGTTCTGACGTCATTTCTAGAGCTGCTAGGAGCTTCGGATCTTTTTGGGCACCTCCAGTGGGATGTGATGAACAGTAAAACGTAATGATTTCGGCAAAACTTCCATCTATGAACAATTAACCGCGCTACCGCGGACGCGTGGTTACAATACTACGGAATACGGTGACGCTCAACGTGCAGTTCTGACGTCATTTCTAGAGCTGCTAGGAGCTTCGGATCTTTTTGGGCACCTCCAGTGGGATGTGATGAACAGTAAAACGTAATGATTTCGGCAAAACTTCCATCTATGAACAATTAACCGCGCTACCGCGGACGCGTGGTTACAATACTACGGAATACGGTGACGCTCAACGTGCAGTTCTGACGTCATTTCTAGAGCTGCTAGGAGCTTCGGATCTTTTTGGGCACCTCCAGTGGGATGTGATGAACAGTAAAACGTAATGATTTCGGCAAAACTTCCATCTATGAACAATTAACCGCGCTACCGCGGACGCGTGGTTACAATACTACGGAATACGGTGACGCTCAACGTGCAGTTCTGACGTCATTTCTAGAGCTGCTAGGAGCTTCGGATCTTTTTGGGCACCTCCAGTGGGATGTGATCAACAGTAAAACGTAATGATTTCGGCAAAACTTCCATCTATGAACAATTAACCGCGCTACCGCGGACGCGTGGTTACAATACTACGGAATACGGTGACGCTCAACGTGCAGTTCTGACGTCATTTCTAGAGCTGCTAGGAGCTTCGGATCTTTTTGGGCACCTCCAGTGGGATGTGATGAACAGTAAAACGTAATGATTTCGGCAAAACTTCCATCTATGAACAATTAACCGCGCTACCGCGGACGCGTGGTTACAATACTACGGAATATGGTGACGCTCAACGTGCAGTTCTGACGTCATTTCTAGAGCTGCTAGGAGCTTCGGATCTTTTTGGGCACCTCCAGTGGGATGTGATCAACAGTAAACGTAATGATTTCGGCAAAACTTCCATCTATGAACAATTAACCGCGCTACCGCGGACGCGTGGTTACAATACTACGGAATACGGTGACGCTCAACGTGCAGTTCTGACGTCATTTCTAGAGCTGCTAGGAGCTTCGGATCTTTTTGGGCACCTCCAGTGGGATGTGATCAACAGTAAAACGTAATGATTTCGGCAAAACTTCCATCTATGAACAATTAACCGCGCTACCGCGGACGCGTGGTTACAATACTACGGAATACGGTGACGCTCAACGTGCAGTTCTGACGTCATTTCTAGAGCTGCTAGGAGCTTCGGATCTTTTTGGGCACCTCCAGTGGGATGTGATGAACAGTAAAACGTAATGATTTCGGCAAAACTTCCATCTATGAACAATTAACCGCGCTACCGCGGACGCGTGGTTACAATACTACGGAATACGGTGACGCTCAACGTGCAGTTCTGACGTCATTTCTAGAGCTGCTAGGAGCTTCGGATCTTTTTGGGCACCTCCAGTGGGATGTGATGAACAGTAAAACGTAATGATTTCGGCAAAACTTCCATCTATGAACAATTAACCGCGCTACCGCGGACGCGTGGTTACAATACTACGGAATACGGTGACGCTCAACGTGCAGTTCTGACGTCATTTCTAGAGCTGCTAGGAGCTTCGGATCTTTTTGGGCACCTCCAGTGGGATGTGATGAACAGTAAAACGTAATGATTTCGGCAAAACTTCCATCTATGAACAATTAACCGCGCTACCGCGGACGCGTGGTTACAATACTACGGAATACGGTGACGCTCAACGTGCAGTTCTGACGTCATTTCTAGAGCTGCTAGGAGCTTCGGATCTTTTTGGGCACCTCCAGTGGGATGTGATCAACAGTAAAACGTAATGATTTCGGCAAAACTTCCATCTATGAACAATTAACCGCGCTACCGCGGACGCGTGGTTACAATACTACGGAATACGGTGACGCTCAACGTGCAGTTCTGACGTCATTTCTAGAGCTGCTAGGAGCTTCGGATCTTTTTGGGCACCTCCAGTGGGATGTGATCAACAGTAAAACGTAATGATTTCGGCAAAACTTCCATCGATGAACAATTAACCGCGCTACCGCGGACGCGTGGTTACAATACTACGGAATACGGTGACGCTCAACGTGCAGTTCTGACGTCATTTCTAGAGCTGCTAGGAGCTTCGGATCTTTTTGGGCACCTCCAGTGGGATGTGATGAACAGTAAAACGTAATGATTTCGGCAAAACTTCCATCTATGAACAATTAACCGCGCTACCGCGGACGCGTGGTTACAATACTACGGAATATGGTGACGCTCAACGTGCAGTTCTGACGTCATTTCTAGAGCTGCTAGGAGCTTCGGATCTTTTTGGGCACCTCCAGTGGGATGTGATCAACAGGAAAACGTAATGATTTCGGCAAAACTTCCATCGATGAACAATTAACCGCGCTACCGCGGACGCGTGGTTACAATACTACGGAATACGGTGACGCTCAACGTGCAGTTCTGACGTCATTTCTAGAGCTGCTAGGAGCTTCGGATCTTTTTGGGCACCTCCAGTGGGATGTGATGAACAGTAAAACGTAATGATTTCGGCAAAACTTCCATCTATGAACAATTAACCGCGCTACCGCGGACGCGTGGTTACAATACTACGGAATACGGTGACGCTCAACGTGCAGTTCTGACGTCATTTCTAGAGCTGCTAGGAGCTTCGGATCTTTTTGGGCACCTCCAGTGGGATGTGATGAACAGTAAAACGTAATGATTTCGGCAAAACTTCCATCTATGAACAATTAACCGCGCTACCGCGGACGCGTGGTTACAATACTACGGAATACTGGTGACGCTCAACGTGCAGTTCTGACGTCATTTCTAGAGCTGCTAGGAGCTTCGGATCTTTTTGGGCACCTCCAGTGGGATGTGATCAACAGTAAAACGTAATGATTTCGGCAAAACTTCCATCTATGAACAATTAACCGCGCTACCGCGGACGCGTGGTTACAATACTACGGAATACGGTGACGCTCAACGTGCAGTTCTGACGTCATTTCTAGAGCTGCTAGGAGCTTCGGATCTTTTTGGGCACCTCCAGTGGGATGTGATGAACAGTAAAACGTAATGATTTCGGCAAAACTTCCATCTATGAACAATTAACCGCGCTACCGCGGACGCGTGGTTACAATACTACGGAATACGGTGACGCTCAACGTGCAGTTCTGACGTCATTTCTAGAGCTGCTAGGAGCTTCGGATCTTTTTGGGCACCTCCAGTGGGATGTGATGAACAGTAAAACGTAATGATTTCGGCAAAACTTCCATCTATGAACAATTAACCGCGCTACCGCGGACGCGTGGTTACAATACTACGGAATACGGTGACGCTCAACGTGCAGTTCTGACGTCATTTCTAGAGCTGCTAGGAGCTTCGGATCTTTTTGGGCACCTCCAGTGGGATGTGATGAACAGTAAAACGTAATGATTTCGGCAAAACTTCCATCTATGAACAATTGTTACAATACTACGGAATACGGTCACGCTCAACGTGCAGTTCTGACGTCATTTCTAGAGCTGCTAGGAGCTTCCGACCTTTTTTTGGGGGCCCCCATGGAT
>NW_022981223.1:0-10043 GCF_902652985.1 Pecten maximus
GTGCACTTTCACGCAATGGCCTTGACGATGGCGTTACTGGTCAAGATGAAGTATGTGATTGGTCAATGTAGCGGTAGATGCAAAATGCAAAGTTAAGATTGAATGCAAGTTGAATAAGTGGATGTGTCCTTTCAAATGGCACATTGACGAACTTATATTCCTGATTCAAATGCAGTCTTATTATCACCAAAATGATTCAATCTGATATAATTTTGTTATCCATGCTGAAACACATTAGTTCGTAACGTTATTTCACCAGCAGTTTTTACAGTATAACCACCAGTATTAAAACTATGCCGTTTATCTTTTTAAAAGATATTTCTTTTTTTTTGTTATATTGTGTATGTATGTATCCTATTTTAGACTAGAGTTGATGGTGATTCCTAGGTATTTGGCTTCTGTCACGTGTTCTAATTCATGGCCGTGTAGCGTGCATGGGCGACTGATCGTGTATCTCTTCCTGGTGACAGAAATGACTTGGCATTTCCCAGGGTGGAATGCCATTTTCCATTTTGACTCCCAGAGGGCTAATTTATCGAGATCTCCTTGCAGGATGTTTGTATCACACTGGGATGTTACGGTGAGGTACATGATGGTGTCATCTGCAAAGAGTCCAAAGAATGATGTTATACACTCAGCTATATCATGAATAGTATAAGAATAGGCTTGGCCCGAGGACCGAACCTTGGGGGACCCCGGATTTTACTGGGGCAGAGTCTGATATTTCCCAATCAACTACTACAGTTCGAGTCCTGTTTGTTGGAAAGTTTTTTTTCTATCCAGGTGTTGATTTTACCAGTTATGCCGTAATGTTTTAGTTTCTGGATGAGGAGGGAATGACTCACCTTATCAAAGGCTTTGCTAAAATCCATTATCAGGCTATCTGTTTATTTGCCATTTTCTAAAATTTAGGGAGACATCGTATAAGAATTCTATAAGCTGACTTTCACAAGATCTTGTCGGTCTAAAACAGTGATGTAAGGGGTAAAAATGTTGTTGTCATCGGCACGAGTCATGATGTTGCTAACTATAATATGTTCAAAAATCTTACACCAGAATTTATGCAAGTCCGGGGGATTGGACGATAATTTTCTGCATTGAATTTAAAGTATTTTTTGTATACAGGTGCGATATTTGCTGTTTCCCAGTCAGATAGAACTTGTCCGGTGTCTAGTGACCTTTGGAAAAAGAGACAGAGAATGGGGGACATTTCTAATGCCAGTTCTTTAAGTATTCTAGGTTTGATGTTAATAGGGCCTGCAGCTTTAGTGGTGTCAATATTCTGGAGTAACTTGTAAAGTCCGTTTGGTGTTATGTGTACGTTATTAATTTCTGAGACATTTGTTTGCATATGATGTTGATACATACCTAAGGCATGATGGTCTTGGGTAGTGTTGTCATCACTCGAGAAACCAGAGTGGAATTTCTAATAAAGTATGCTGGCCTTATCCATGGGATCTGTGTGGAGTTTGCCATTGTGTTCCAGTGCCCCTATTATCATTGTAGTCGGTTTTGTGATGTTTTTTATGTATGTCCAGAACTTTTTCATGTGTTTGTATTTTGAGGAGTCAGAGATTGGATTAACTATTTCCTCTATGTACTTCAAGTAGGCTTGTCTCAAAAGTTTTTGTATGTGATTTAAATTTTTCTTTTGTGGATTGATTTCCAGACTTTTTGCATGTTTATACAATCTATTTCGTTTATTTATTAACTTTTTTTATTTCCCAGGTTACCCTGAGGTTTCCATCTCCGTTTCTATCCACTTTGTGTGGGATATGCTCCTCAACAATTGTGTGTATGAACTGATTAAATGATACCCACAGACCCTCTACAGTAAGGACTTTGTCATTAGATAGGTCTTGATAGAGGTTGGATGTTTCACTTTTCATAGAATTCCATTTAGCATTTTTGATATAATGGGATAACACCAGGTCTCTGGAAATTTTGCGTGGAATGCTTGAAATTTGGAGAAATACTACATCATGGTCAGGTATGCCTGGTCTAGCCTCTACCCTCTGTACCTGATTTGGCGAATTGGTAATCATAAGGTCTAAGGTATTACTGTTACGGGTGGGGAATGTAACAAGTTGAGTGAGACCAGTATCCTCAAGCAGATTTCCAAAGTCATAGTGAATTTTTGAGTGTGCAGTATTAGGTTTGATAATTTTATTCTCTAAGTGCCAGCCTGGTAGGTTGAAGTCTCCTCCGATGACAAGAGAGAAGTTTTGATGTAGGGATTGTTCTACGTAGAGAGATGTCAAACATCTTGGCACTTAGCTTATTGTTGGGTTTTGGGTTGTTTGGTTTGTTTGTTTTTGTTTAACGTCCTATTAACAGCCAGGGTCATTTAAGGACGTGCCAGGTTTTGGAGGTGGAGGAAAGCCGGAGTACCCGGAGAAAAACCACCGGCCTACTGTCAGTACCTGGCAACTGCCCCACGTAGGTTTCGAACTCGCAATCCAGAGGTGAAGGGCTAGTGTTAAAGTTACACCAACCACATCTATATTTGCACATACAATTTCACACTCGTCAGGTGGGTTCAGATCTTCAACAGAATCACTACGCCACTGACAGAGATTCTGGTTATCTATATACATACATTACATCATTGTCGCGAGGACATTTGAACCCCGTAGACAATATGAATATAAAATCACTAAAACGATATTCGTTACAGTTAGTTTGTTTGGTCAACACAACCACGGACCAGGAATAAAACCTATAAATTTACACAGAGGCGACTGGATGTGAAACTGGAGAATAGGACCAGATGTTCGGGAAGGACAAACGTCTTCTATTTCATCACCACATCTAGTAATTTTAAGCGATACTTTGTTAATGTTTTTCTTATCATATTAACACGCATGCTGGGTATTGCTAAAGCAGTACATGCTCCCTACCGGCCCCGCTAAAATGATAACCGTGACCTTGACCTTGACCCAGAAACCCTGAAACTCGAACTTGATCTGTAGCTACTCATACTGAAGTTACATACCAACTTTCACCAACATACCTTGAAGCTTGGCTGAGAAAAGAACAGAAAACTGAGTGGACGGACTGACAGATAGACCGACATACAGACGGATGGACGGACGAACGGACGAATGGACAAGGGGGGGGGGGGGGGTATATAGTTCCCCCAGTTTCACACTAGTAGGGGACTCGTAACTTCTTCCACTGAGCGTTATTGTATGTCCAATTAATGTACGAAGGGGAATAACTCCAATAAAATTTACTGATCATGCAAAGATACCAATTAGGTGTGCATCGTTCTGTAATTAGTTTATCCTAGAACATCTTTTAGGCATTTTTCACCATTTTCAATGTTACACCGGGCTGAAGTCTCCTTTTTATTTTTATATAACTATTTCTTCTTCTGCAACACCATTAGCTTGTTGTAGCTAATTGTGGCGCATCTTGTAAAAGGTACTTTGAAAAAAAAAAAAAACGTTTAAACAAGAATAGATGGGTATTCTACTAATAAGCTTGGACGGGAATTCTAGGAATATTTCAATCAAGGTTCTACTGGAGAAAAAAATGAGTGACCCAGGTCCTTCTCGCTTTTCTGAACATCTTTTATTGTTACATCTTTTTCCCACGTAATTCACCAATAACTGGATTTTTTTAGATTATTTATTTAGAGTGCTACCATGTCATTTCCTTTGTTCCTATACTCTATGTAGTTAGGCATATTAGGAAATTAAACTTTTGTTGGATCAAAGCTTCACATTTGTCTAAGCCTTCTTTTTGATAGGGGCCTGATTTGTATGGCGTCTTCCAAATTAGGTCTGAGGATACTTTTATAGAACACGAGAAACATGTGTTTAGTTTTTACCATGTGTATGGATGTCCTGAAGATTAATCCTAGTATGCGATTTCCTTTGTAAACACAGTATTGATTCACATGGTGGTTGGATTTTGCATCTTGTCAATTGTTACACATAAATGTTTCTGAATTTGGTAATTTACTCAAACTGCTTACCACCAAGGAAATAATATGACGAAATTCGGTTAAGAATCCCAATTTTGAGATGCTTTCTGGTTTTGTTTTTGTTTTGTTTTATGGGTTTTTTCTTCTTTTTGCTTTCTTTTTTTCGTTATCGGTTTTTTGTTTGTTTGTTTTTGTTTTGTTTATTATGTTTTTATTTTTATTAGTTTAAACTTTATTTTATTCAATAATACATGACAATATAATATATACAATATAATTTCAAAAAGGATTCAGAAACAAGTACTAAGTACTTATGTAAATCTGTCTCCTTGTAGACATAAAGTAGCTATTGAACAGTATTGACAATACTTATATATATCATTGAACATTTGATTACGTTTTAACATGTGAATGAAATATAAAGAAAAAGTGTGCAGGGGATTGAAAGGGGCTGGGGATAATGCTTACGGTGAAGGTAGGACAAGCGCAGATTTATTCATCGAATTCCGTATATGAAGAGGGGGCATTGGGCCTGTGCATATTGTATGAAGTAACTAATTATTAGTACATTAACTAATTAAAAGTACATAAAAAAAAAAAAAAATGATGTAATTTTGAATTTTTGGAAGCGTCTAGACTGACAGATGAAACTTTGTACACAATCAAAAATAATTTCGTTCATGTGATCTGGTATTTCTTGACTGCATACAGTAACATGTTAACATGATAGTAAGTTGGGGGGTAGATGACTAAAGCATTTGATTTTAAGCTGTTGATAGTTAGGACAATGGAGGAGAAAATGTTCAGTAGTTTCAGAAGACAATTTACATTAACAAAGAGGACTATCAACTAAATTTCGTCTAAACAGGTGATCGTTTAAAGAGCTGTTCGTTTGTTGGGGAATTTTTATTTTTTTTGTTCTGTTTTGTTGTTTGTTTTGTATTTTTTTAATGAAATTTTTCAATTTCTAATTGTGTTGTTTTCATGCATTTGAAGAATTTTGCCATCAAATAGTTTAACTACACTGTTTGACTATATGAGGCCAGACCAGACATTTACGTTCACGTTGGCCATTTTGTCAACTTCCTTTTGGCGGAACTTGTTCAATGTAAAAGGAGAGGATCAGTATTGATCGTACGCAGTGTTGATACGGTCTGTCACTCAGATGACGGAACATGCTTCTCTGGCTCAGGTTGTAGAGCCGTGGATTCTGTCGTGGCACTCGGCAAGGCGAGAAGGAACTTTTCCCTGTTCTGTTTTTTAATATCTGCCTGTCCTTATTCTTAAAGTTAATAATTGTACCATAAATGAAGACACTGTAATTAAAACTATAATATATAATTTTATGTTTAACATTAGTTCAGCGATTATTAAAAAAAATCTATTTTACAGCTTATACTCGACTAGCCTGAGTTTCCTGTGGCCCGGGGCCGCGGTGGCCGAGTGGTTAAGGTGTCCCGATACTTTAACACTAGCCCTCCACCTCTGGGTTGCGTGTTCGAAACCTACATGGGGCAGTTGCGAGGTACTGACCGTAGGCCGGTGGTTTTTCTCCCCGTACTCCGGCTTTCCTCCACCTCCAAAACCTGGCACGTCCTTAAATGACCCTGGCTGTTAATAGCACGTTAAACAAAAACAAACAAATTCTGTGGCCCTGACACCATGTTTGGACTAAAATGTCCGGTTTATAAGAATGCTAGACACGAGGGCACTACGAGACTATCATTAGAGCCTTTGTTTTGGTGAATTAAAGAATGGGTGTAGGAACTTTGTACATTATATGACAATTCACGGGAATAAAAACTATTACAATGCTTTAAATATTCAGATATACTGCCTGACAACCTTGAACTAGGAATGAGTTTGATATCGACTCAAGTGTCACGTTTCATTTTATTTCATATTTTAATGCTGAAGGGATCTTGATGGACCTTGATATGTATGTTTTCTATGGTAGACAAATAAGACATATATATCATGTTACAAACTCCCCCTTGTTCCTGATGCATTTTTGGTTTGTATTGATATTTTTATGCCTACTATATCAGAAATAATCCATGACGTCATAGAAGTGTATTTATATGATTAAACAATTCATTGTCTGTTGAACAGGTATTACGATTGCTGTAGCACGATTTCATAATATACATTCAATTAATGCGTTTCGAATCTTTTCTTAAAGGTATGTATATACTTTTCTTTGAAACAACCTTGAAATGTTGTGCTTGACATTCTTTTGAAACATTGAAATTTGTTTTAACATGGGGCTGTTGCACAACGCATATTTAGTTTGCCATTTTGTTCGGCCAACTTTGAATTTCCTCTGTAATAGTCCCTTACCAGTGAAACCAGGGGGACTACTGTATATATCTATAAATAGGTTTCCTCTCGTCCATCTATATACGTACAATAGTGTTTACGTAATGCCAAATTTTGTCAGTGCTCTAGCATATTCATTCCTTGAAGGATTTTGATCAAACTTCACACAATGATAAAGTACCATAATATCTGGGACAAGTTTGAGTTTCAGTGCTTTAGGGTCGAGATCAAGGTCACTGTTACTATTTTTAACAGGAGCTGGTAGGGAACATTTATTGCTTTAGCACTACCCCAGTATGCATGTTTCTGATATTGTGTCCCAAAGATATCTCAGGATGAGAAATTTTTTGTGATGTGAAATTCCCAATAAACTGAGCGGGTTAAGTGAGCTATACTTTCCACTTTTACACAACTCCCTCCTTCACAAAGTCTTTGCCCTTGGTGACAACCACAACCCTGGTTCTACAGCTCCAAGGAAGCCTATTAATCTCCTATAGATTTCAGTTGGAGTGGTCAACAACACCAAATCTGTAATAGGAAGGAGTAATAAAAATATCCTGTCTTTCCCGGCCTTCAAACTGAAGACCTCTCGCTCTCAAGGCAAACATCATATACCATTAGGCTAAAGGGAAATTCCCACAAGCCTGTTTGGGCCCTTTCAAATTGCACATTGATAAAATTATATTTCTGATTCAAATCCAGTCTTATTATCACCAAAAATGATTCAAACAGATATAATTTTGTTATCCGCGCTGAATCGCATTAGTTCGTTACTTTATTTCACAGCAGTTTTACATTATAACCACCAGCATTTAAACTATGCCGTTTATCTTTTTAAAAGATATTTCTTTTTTTGCTATATTATTTATGTATGTATCCCATTTTAGACTAGAGTTGATGGTGATTCCTAGGTATTTGGCTTCTGTCACGTGTTCTAATTCATGGCCGTGTAGCGTGCATGGGTGACTGATCGTGTGTCTGTTCGTGGGGACATTTTGATTACCCTGAGGTTTCCGTCTCTGTTTCTATCCACTTTGTGTGGGATATGCTCCTCAACCATTTTGTGTATTAACTGATTAAATGATACCCACAGACCCTCTACAGTAAGGACTATGTTATAAGATAGGTCTTGATAGAGGTTGGATGTTTCACTTTTCATAGAATCCCATTTAGCATTTTTATATAATGAGATAACTCTAGGTTTCTGGAAAACTTTGCGCGGAATGCTTGAAATTTGGAGAAATACTACATCATGGTCAGGTATGCCTGATCTAGCCTGATTTGGCGAATTGGTAATCATAAGGTCTAAGGTATTACTGTTACGGATAGGGAATGTAACAAGTTGAGTGAGACCAGTATCCTCAAGCAGATTTCCAAAGTCATAGTGAATTTTTGAGTGTGCAGTATTAGGTTTGATAATTTTATTCTCTAAGTGCCAGCCTGGTAGGTTGAAATCTCCTCTGATGACAAGAGAGAAGTTTTGATGTAGGGATGTTCTACGTAGAGAGATGTCAAACATTTTGGCACTTAGCTCATTGTTGGGTTTTGGGTTGTTTGGTTTGTTTGTTTTTGTTTAACGTCCTATTAACAGCCAGGGTCATTTAAGGACGTGCCAGGTTTTGGAGGTGGAGGAAAGCCGGAGTACCCGGAGAAAAACCACCGGCCTACTGTCAGTACCTGGCAACTGCCCCACGTAGGTTTCGAACTCGCAATCCAGAGGTGAAGGGCTAGTGTTAAAGTTACACCAACCACATCTATATTTGCACATACAATTTCACACTCGTCAGGTGGGTTCAGATCTTCAACAGAATCACTACGCCACTGACAGAGATTCTGGTTATCTATATACATACATTACATCATTGTCGCGAGGACATTTGAACCCCGTAGACAATATGAATATAAAATCACTAAAACGATATTCGTTACAGTTAGTTTGTTTGGTCAACACAACCACGGACCATGAATAATACCTATAAATTTACACAGAGGCGACTGGATGTGAAACTGGAGAATAGGACCAGATGTTCGGGAAGGACAAACGTCTTCTATTTCATCACCACATCTAGTAATTTTAAGCGATACTTTGTTAATGTTTTTCTTATCATATTAACACGCATGCTGGGTATTGCTAAAGCAGTACATGCTCCATACCGGCCCCGCTAAAATGATAACCGTGACCTTGACCTTGACCCAAAAAACCTGAAACTCGAACTTGATTTGTAGCTACTGAAGTTACATACCAACTTTCACCAACATACCTTGAAGCTTGGCTGAGAAAAGAACAGAAAACTGAGTGGACGGCCTGACAGATAGACCGACACACAGACGAATGGACGGACGAACGGACGAATGGACAGGGGGGGGGGGGGGGGGGGGGGGGGGGGGGGGGGGGTATATAGTTCCCCCAGTTTCACACTAGTGGGGGACTCGTAACTTCTTCCAGTGAGCGTTATTGTATGTCCAATTAATGTACGAAGGGGAATAACTCCAATAAAATTTACTGACCATACAAAGATACCAATTAGGTGTGCATCGTTCTGTAATTAGTTTATCCTAGAACCTCCTTTTTAGGCATTTTTCACCATTTTCAATGTTACACCGGGCTGAAGTCTCCTTTTTATTTTTATATAACTATTTCTTCTTCTGCAACACCATTAGCTTGTTGTAGCTAATTGTGGCGCATCTTGGTAAAAGGTACTTTGAAAAAAAAAACGTTTAAACGAGAATAGATGGGTATTCTACTAATGAGCTTGGACGGGAATTCTAGGAATATTTCAATCAAGGTTCTACTGGAGAAAAAAAAATGAGTGACCGTGGTCCTTCTCGCTTTTCTGAACATCTTTTATTGTTACATTTTTCCCCACGTAATTCACCAATAACTGGATTTTTTTTTTTATTTATTTAGAGTGCTACCATGTCATTTCTATTGTTCCTATACTCTATGTAGTTAGGCATATTAGGAAATTAAACTTGTGTTAGATCAGAGCTTACTCACAGGAAAATAATATGACGAAATTCGGTTAAGAATGCCAGTTTTGAGATGCTTTCTGGTTTTTGTTTTTTTTTGTTTTTTTGTTTTGTTGTTGTTTTTTGGTATTTTTTTAATGAAATTTTTCAATTTCTAATTGTGTTGTTTTTGTGCATTTGAAGAATTTTGCCATCAAATAGTTTAACTACACTGTGTTTGACTATATGAGGCCAGACCAGTCATTTATGTTCACGTTGGCCGTTTTGTCAACTTCCTTTTGGCGGAACTTGTTCAATGGAAAAGGAGAGGATTGGTATCGATTGTACGCAGTGTTGATACGGTCTGTCACTCAGATGACGGAACATGCTTCTCTGGCTGAGGTGGTAGAGCCGTGGATTCTGTCGGGGCACTCGGAAAGGCGAGAAGGAACTTTCCCCTGTTCTGTTTCTTAATATCTGCCTGTCCTTATTCTTAAAGTTAATAATTGTAGCATAAATGAAGACATTGTAATTAAAACTCTAATATATAATTTTATGTTTAAGCGATTCTTTAAAAAAAATCTATTTTACAGCTTATACTCAACTAGCCTGAGTTTTGTGTGGCCCGAGGCCGCGGTGGCCGAGTGGTTAAGTTGTCCCGACACTTTAACACTAGCCCTCCACCTCTGGGTTTCGAGTTCGAAACCTACGTGGGGCAGTTGCCAGGTACTGACTGTATGTCAGTGGTTTTTCTCCGGGTACTCCGGCTTTCCTCCACCTCCAAAACCTGGCACGTCCTTAAATGACCCTGGCTGTTAATAGCACGTTAAACAAAAACAAAAAA
>NW_022981224.1:0-27956 GCF_902652985.1 Pecten maximus
CGTTTTGATATCGTAACCACGCGTCCGCGGTAGCGCGGTTAATTGTTCACCGATGGAAGTTTTGCCGAAATCATAACGTTTTCCTGTTGATCACATCCCACTGGAGGTGCCCAAAAAGATCCGAAGCTCCTAGCAGCTCTAGAAATGACGTCAGAACTGCACGTTGAGGCGTCACCATATTCCGTAGTATTGTAACCACGCGTCCGCGGTAGCGTGGTTAATTGTTCACCGATGGAAGTTTTGCCGAAATCATAACGTTTTCCTGTTGATCACATCCCACTGGAGGTGCCCAAAAAGATCCGAAGCTCCTAGCAGCTCTAGAAATGACGTCAGAACTGCACGTTGAGCGTCACCATATTCCGTAGTATTGTAACCACGCGTCCGCGGTAGCGTGGTTAATTGTTCACCGATGGAAGTTTTGACGAAATCATAACGTTTTCCTGTTGATCACATCCCACTGGAGGTGCCCAAAAAGATCCGAAGCTCCTAGCAGCTCTAGAAATGACGTCAGAACTGCACGTTGAGCGTCACCATATTCCGTAGTATTGTAACCACGCGTCCGCGGTAGCGCGGTTAATTGTTCACCGATGGAAGTTTTGCCGAAATCATACGTTTTCCTGTTGATCACATCCCACTGGAGGTGCCCAAAAAGATCCGAAGCTCCTAGCAGCTCTAGAAATGACGTCAGAACTGCACGTTGAGCGTCACCATATTCCGTAGTATTGTAACCACGCGTCCGCGGTAGCGCGGTTAATTGTTCACCGATGGAAGTTTTGCCGAAATCATACGTTTTCCTGTTGATCACATCCCACTGGAGGTGCCCAAAAAGATCCGAAGCTCCTAGCAGCTCTAGAAATGACGTCAGAACTGCACGTTGAGCGTCACCATATTCCGTAGTATTGTAACCACGCGTCCGCGGTAGCGCGGTTAATTGTTCACCGATGGAAGTTTTGCCGAAATCATAACGTTTTCCTGTTGATCACATCCCACTGGAGGTGCCCAAAAAGATCCGAAGCTCCTAGCAGCTCTAGAAATGACGTCAGAACTGCACGTTGAGCGTCACCATATTCCGTAGTATTGTAACCACGCGTCCGCGGTAGCGCGGTTAATTGTTCACCGATGGAAGTTTTGCCGAAATCATAACGTTTTCCTGTTGATCACATCCCACTGGAGGTGCCCAAAAAGATCCGAAGCTCCTAGCAGCTCTAGAAATGACGTCAGAACTGCACGTTGAGCGTCACCATATTCCGTAGTATTGTAACCACGCGTCCGCGGTAGCGCGGTTAATTGTTCACCGATGGAAGTTTTGCCGAAATCATACGTTTTCCTGTTGATCACATCCCACTGGAGGTGCCCAAAAAGATCCGAAGCTCCTAGCAGCTCTAGAAATGACGTCAGAACTGCACGTTGAGCGTCACCATATTCCGTAGTATTGTAACCACGCGTCCGCGGTAGCGCGGTTAATTGTTCACCGATGGAAGTTTTGCCGAAATCATACGTTTTCCTGTTGATCACATCCCACTGGAGGTGCCCAAAAAGATCCGAAGCTCCTAGCAGCTCTAGAAATGACGTCAGAACTGCACGTTGAGCGTCACCATATTCCGTAGTATTGTAACCACGCGTCCGCGGTAGCGCGGTTAATTGTTCACCGATGGAAGTTTTGCCGAAATCATAACGTTTTCCTGTTGATCACATCCCACTGGAGGTGCCCAAAAAGATCCGAAGCTCCTAGCAGCTCTAGAAATGACGTCAGAACTGCACGTTGAGCGTCACCATATTCCGTAGTATTGTAACCACGCGTCCGCGGTAGCGCGGTTAATTGTTCACCGATGGAAGTTTTGCCGAAATCATAACGTTTTCCTGTTGATCACATCCCACTGGAGGTGCCCAAAAAGATCCGAAGCTCCTAGCAGCTCTAGAAATGACGTCAGAACTGCACGTTGAGCGTCACCATATTCCGTAGTATTGTAACCACGCGTCCGCGGTAGCGCGGTTAATTGTTCACCGATGGAAGTTTTGCCGAAATCATAACGTTTTCCTGTTGATCACATCCCACTGGAGGTGCCCAAAAAGATCCGAAGCTCCTAGCAGCTCTAGAAATGACGTCAGAACTGCACGTTGAGCGTCACCATATTCCGTAGTATTGTAACCACGCGTCCGCGGTAGCGCTGGTTAATTGTTCACCGATGGAAGTTTTGCCGAAATCATAACGTTTTCCTGTTGATCACATCCCACTGGAGGTGCCCAAAAAGATCCGAAGCTCCTAGCAGCTCTAGAAATGACGTCAGAACTGCACGTTGAGCGTCACCATATTCCGTAGTATTGTAACCACGCGTCCGCGGTAGCGCGGTTAATTGTTCACCGATGGAAGTTTTGCCGAAATCATAACGTTTTCCTGTTGATCACATCCCACTGGAGGTGCCCAAAAAGATCCGAAGCTCCTAGCAGCTCTAGAAATGACGTCAGAACTGCACGTTGAGCGTCACCATATTCCGTAGTATTGTAACCACGCGTCCGCGGTAGCGCGGTTAATTGTTCACCGATGGAAGTTTTGCCGAAATCATAACGTTTTCCTGTTGATCACATCCCACTGGAGGTGCCCAAAAAGATCCGAAGCTCCTAGCAGCTCTAGAAATGACGTCAGAACTGCACGTTGAGCGTCACCATATTCCGTAGTATTGTAACCACGCGTCCGCGGTAGCGCGGTTAATTGTTCACCGATGGAAGTTTTGCCGAAATCATAACGTTTTCCTGTTGATCACATCCCACTGGAGGTGCCCAAAAAGATCCGAAGCTCCTAGCAGCTCTAGAAATGACGTCAGAACTGCACGTTGAGCGTCACCATATTCCGTAGTATTGTAACCACGCGTCCGCGGTAGCGCGGTTAATTGTTCACCGATGGAAGTTTTGCCGAAATCATAACGTTTTCCTGTTGATCACATCCCACTGGAGGTGCCCAAAAAGATCCGAAGCTCCTAGCAGCTCTAGAAATGACGTCAGAACTGCACGTTGAGCGTCACCATATTCCGTAGTATTGTAACCACGCGTCCGCGGTAGCGCGGTTAATTGTTCACCGATGGAAGTTTTGCCGAAATCATTACGTTTTCCTGTTGATCACATCCCACTGGAGGTGCCCAAAAAGATCCGAAGCTCCTAGCAGCTCTAGAAATGACGTCAGAACTGCACGTTGAGCGTCACCATATTCCGTAGTATTGTAACCACGCGTCCGCGGTAGCGTGGTTAATTGTTCACCGATGGAAGTTTTGCCGAAATCATAACGTTTTCCTGTTGATCACATCCCACTGGAGGTGCCCAAAAAGATCCGAAGCTCCTAGCAGCTCTAGAAATGACGTCAGAACTGCACGTTGAGCGTCACCATATTCCGTAGTATTGTAACCACGCGTCCGCGGTACCGCGGTTAATTGTTCACCGATGGAAGTTTTGCCGAAATCATAACGTTTTCCTGTTGATCACATCCCACTGGAGGTGCCCAAAAAGATCCGAACCTCCTAGCAGCTCTAGAAATGACGTCAGAACTGCACGGTGAGCTTCACCATATTCGTAGTATTGTAACCACGCTACCGCGGACGCGCGGTTAATTGTTCACCAATGGAAGTTTTGCCGGGAATGAGCAGGTTTTCCTGTTGATCACATCCAACTCAAGGTGCCCAAAAAGATGGAAGCCTCCTAGCATCTCTAGAAATGACGTCAGAACTGCACGGTGAGCGTCACCATATTCCCAAGTATTGTAACCACGCTACCGCGGACGCGCGGTTAATTGTTCACCGATGAAAGTTTTGTCGGAATGAGCAGGTTGTCCTGTTTATCACATCCCACTGGAGGTGTCCAAAAAGATCCCACCTCCTAGCAGCTCTAGAAATGACGTCTGAACTGCACGGTGAGCGTCACCATATAATCCGTAGTATTGTAACTACGCTACCGCGAACGCGCGGTTAATTATTCACCGATGGAAGGTTTGGCGGAATTAGCAGGTTTTCCTTTTGATCACATCCCACTGGAGGTGCCCAAAAAGATCCGAAGCTCCTAGCAGCTCTAGAAATGACGTCAGAACTGCACGTTGAGCGTCACCATATTCCGTAGTATTGTAACCACGCGTCCGCGGTAGCGCGGTTAATTGTTCACCGATGGAAGTTTTGCCGAAATCATAACGTTTTCCTGTTGATCACATCCCACTGGAGGTGCCCAAAAGATCCGAAGCTCCTAGCAGCTCTAGAAATGACGTCAGAACTGCACGTTGAGCGTCACCATATTCCGTAGTATTGTAACCACGCGTCCGCGGTAGCGCGGTTAATTGTTCACCGATGGAAGTTTTGCCGAAATCATACGTTTTCCTGTTGATCACATCCCACTGGAGGTGCCCAAAAAGATCCGAAGCTCCTAGCAGCTCTAGAAATGACGTCAGAACTGCACGTTGAGCGTCACCATATTCCGTAGTATTGTAACCACGCGTCCGCGGTAGCGCGGTTAATTGTTCACCGATGGAAGTTTTGCCGAAATCATAACGTTTTCCTGTTGATCACATCCCACTGGAGGTGCCCAAAAAGATCCGAAGCTCCTAGCAGCTCTAGAAATGACGTCAGAACTGCACGTTGAGCGTCACCATATTCCGTAGTATTGTAACCACGCGTCCGCGGTAGCGCGGTTAATTGTTCACCGATGGAAGTTTTGCCGAAATCATAACGTTTTCCTGTTGATCACATCCCACTGGAGGTGCCCAAAAAGATCCGAAGCTCCTAGCAGCTCTAGAAATGACGTCAGAACTGCACGTTGAGCGTCACCATATTCCGTAGTATTGTAACCACGCGTCCGCGGTAGCGCGGTTAATTGTTCACCGATGGAAGTTTTGCCGAAATCATAACGTTTTCCTGTTGATCACATCCCACTGGAGGTGCCCAAAAAGATCCGAAGCTCCTAGCAGCTCTAGAAATGACGTCAGAACTGCACGTTGAGCGTCACCATATTCCGTAGTATTGTAACCACGCGTCCGCGGTAGCGCGGTTAATTGTTCACCGATGGAAGTTTTGCCGAAATCATAACGTTTTCCTGTTGATCACATCCCACTGGAGGTGCCCAAAAAGATCCGAAGCTCCTAGCAGCTCTAGAAATGACGTCAGAACTGCACGTTGAGCGTCACCATATTCCGTAGTATTGTAACCACGCGTCCGCGGTAGCGCGGTTAATTGTTCACCGATGGAAGTTTTGCCGAAATCATACGTTTTCCTGTTGATCACATCCCACTGGAGGTGCCCAAAAAGATCCGAAGCTCCTAGCAGCTCTAGAAATGACGTCAGAACTGCACGTTGAGCGTCACCATATTCCGTAGTATTGTAACCACGCGTCCGCGGTAGCGCGGTTAATTGTTCACCGATGGAAGTTTTGCCGAAATCATAACGTTTTCCTGTTGATCACATCCCACTGGAGGTGCCCAAAAAGATCCGAAGCTCCTAGCAGCTCTAGAAATGACGTCAGAACTGCACGTTGAGCGTCACCATATTCCGTAGTATTGTAACCACGCGTCCGCGGTAGCGCGGTTAATTGTTCACCGATGGAAGTTTTGCCGAAATCATAACGTTTTCCTGTTGATCACATCCCACTGGAGGTGCCCAAAAAGATCCGAAGCTCCTAGCAGCTCTAGAAATGACGTCAGAACTGCACGTTGAGCGTCACCATATTCCGTAGTATTGTAACCACGCGTCCGCGGTAGCGCGGTTAATTGTTCACCGATGGAAGTTTTGCCGAAATCATAACGTTTTCCTGTTGATCACATCCCACTGGAGGTGCCCAAAAAGATCCGAAGCTCCTAGCAGCTCTAGAAATGACGTCAGAACTGCACGTTGAGCGTCACCATATTCCGTAGTATTGTAACCACGCGTCCGCGGTAGCGCGGTTAATTGTTCACCGATGGAAGTTTTGCCGAAATCATAACGTTTTCCTGTTGATCACATCCCACTGGAGGTGCCCAAAAAGATCCGAAGCTCCTAGCAGCTCTAGAAATGACGTCAGAACTGCACGTTGAGCGTCACCATATTCCGTAGTATTGTAACCACGCGTCCGCGGTAGCGCGGTTAATTGTTCACCGATGGAAGTTTTGCCGAAATCATAACGTTTTCCTGTTGATCACATCCCACTGGAGGTGCCCAAAAAGATCCGAAGCTCCTAGCAGCTCTAGAAATGACGTCAGAACTGCACGTTGAGCGTCACCATATTCCGTAGTATTGTAACCACGCGTCCGCGGTAGCGCGGTTAATTGTTCACCGATGGAAGTTTTGCCGAAATCATACGTTTTCCTGTTGATCACATCCCACTGGAGGTGCCCAAAAAGATCCGAAGCTCCTAGCAGCTCTAGAAATGACGTCAGAACTGCACGTTGAGCGTCACCATATTCCGTAGTATTGTAACCACGCGTCCGCGGTAGCGCGGTTAATTGTTCACCGATGGAAGTTTTGCCGAAATCATTACGTTTTCCTGTTGATCACATCCTAATGGAGGTGTCCAAAAAGATCCGAACCTCCTAGCAGCTCTAGAAATGACGTCAGAACTGCACGGTGAGCGTCACCATATTCCGTAGTATTGTAACTACGCTACCGCGAACGCGCGGTTAATTATTCACCGATGGAAGTTTTGGCGGAATTAGCAGGTTTTCCTGTTGATCACATCCTAATGGAGGTGTCCAAAAAGATCCCACCTCCTAGCAGCTCTAGAAATGACGTCAGAACTGCACGGTGAGCGTCACCATATTCCGTAGTATTGTAACTACGCTACCGCGGACGCGCGGTTAATTGTTCACCGATGGAAGTTTTGCCCGGAATGAGCAGATTGTCATGTTGATCACATCCCACTGGAGGTGCCCAAAAGATCCAAACCTCCTAGCAGCTCTAGAAATGACGTCAGAACTGCACGGTGAGCTTCACCATATTCGTAGTATTGTAACCACGCTACCGCGGACGCGTGGTTAATTGTTCACCGATGGAAGTTTTGCCGAAATCATAACGTTTTCCTGTTGATCACATCCCACTGGAGGTGCCCAAAAAGATCCGAAGCTCCTAGCAGCTCTAGAAATGACGTCAGAACTGCACGTTGAGCGTCACCATATTCCGTAGTATTGTAACCACGCGTCCGCGGTAGCGCGGTTAATTGTTCACCGATGGAAGTTTTGCCGAAATCATAACGTTTTCCTGTTGATCACATCCCACTGGAGGTGCCCAAAAAGATCCGAAGCTCCTAGCAGCTCTAGAAATGACGTCAGAACTGCACGTTGAGCGTCACCATATTCCGTAGTATTGTAACCACGCGTCCGCGGTAGCGCGGTTAATTGTTCACCGATGGAAGTTTTGCCGAAATCATAACGTTTTCCTGTTGATCACATCCCACTGGAGGTGCCCAAAAAGATCCGAAGCTCCTAGCAGCTCTAGAAATGACGTCAGAACTGCACGTTGAGCGTCACCATATTCCGTAGTATTGTAACCACGCGTCCGCGGTCGCGCGGTTAATTGTTCACCGATGGAAGTTTTGCCCTGAATGAGCAGGTTTTCCTGTTGATCACATCCAACTGAAGGGGCCCAAAAAGATGCGAACCTCCTAGCAGCTCTTGAAATGACGTCAGAACTGCACGGTGAGCGTCACCATATTCCGTAGTATTGTAACTACGCTACCGCGAACGCGCGGTTAATTGTTCACCGATGGAAGTTTTGCCGGAATGAGCAGGTTGTCCTGTTTATCACATCCCACTGGAGGTGCCCAAAAAGATCCAAACCTCCTAGCAGCTCTAGAAATGACGTCAGAACTGCACGGTGAGCTTCACCATATTCGTAGTATTGTAACCACGCTACCGCGGACGCGCGGTTAATTGTTCACCAATGGAAGTTTTGCCGGGAATGAGCAGGTTTTCCTGTTGATCACATCCAACTCAAGGTGCCCAAAAAGATGCGAACCTCCTAGCATCTCTAGAAATGACGTCAGAACTGCACGGTGAGCGTCACCATATTCCCTAGTATTGTAACTACGCTACCGCGAACGCGCGGTTAATTATTCACCGATGGAAGTTTTGCCGGAATGAGCAGGTTGTCCTGTTTATCACATCCAACTGGAGGTACCCAAAAAGATCCAAACCTCCTAGCAGCTCTAGAAATGACGTCAGAACTGCACGGTGAGTTTCACCATATTCGTAGTATTGTAACCACGCTACCGCGGACGCGCGGTTAATTGTTCACCGATGGAATTTTTCCCTGAATGAGCAGGTTTTTCTGTTGATCACATCCAACTGAAGGGGCCCAAAAAGATGCGAACCTCCTCGCAGCTCTTGAAATGACGTCAGAACTGCACGGTGAGCGTCACCATATTCCGTAGTATTGTAACTACGCTACCGCGAACGCGCGGTTAATTGTTCACCGATGGAAGTTTTGCCGGAATGAGCAGATTGTCCTGTTGATCACATCCCACTGGAGGTGCCCAAAAAGATCCAAACCTCCTAGCAGCTCTAGAAATGACGTCAGAACTGCACGTTGAGCGTCACCATATTCCGTAGTATTGTAACCACGCGTCCGCGGTAGCGCGGTTAATTGTTCACCGATGGAAGTTTTGCCGAAATCATAACGTTTTCCTGTTGATCACATCCCACTGGAGGTGCCCAAAAAGATCCGAAGCTCCTAGCAGCTCTAGAAATGACGTCAGAACTGCACGTTGAGCGTCACCATATTCCGTAGTATTGTAACCACGCGTCCGCGGTAGCGCGGTTAATTGTTCACCGATGGAAGTTTTGCCGAAATCATAACGTTTTCCTGTTGATCACATCCCACTGGAGGTGCCCAAAAAGATCCGAAGCTCCTAGCAGCTCTAGAAATGACGTCAGAACTGCACGTTGAGCGTCACCATATTCCGTAGTATTGTAACCACGCGTCCGCGGTAGCGCGGTTAATTGTTCACCGATGGAAGTTTTGCCGAAATCATTACGTTTTCCTGTTGATCACATCCCACTGGAGGTGCCCAAAAGATCCAAACCTCCTAGCAGCTCTAGAAATGACGTCAGAACTGCACGGTGAGCGTCACCATATTCCGTAGTATTGTAACTACGCTACCGCGAACGCGCGGTTAATTGTTCACCGATGGAAGTTTTGCCGGAATGAGCAGGTTTTCCTGTTCATCACATCCCAGTGGAGGTGCCCAAAAAGATCCGAACCTCCTTGCTGCTCTAGAAATGACGTCAGAACTGCACGGTGAGCGTCACCAAATTCCGTAGTATTGTAACCAGACTACCGCGGACGCGCGGTTAATTGTTCACCGATGGAAGTTTTGCTGGAATGGGCAGGTTTTCCTGTTGATCACATCCAACTGAAGGTGCCCAAAAAGATCCGAACCTCCTAGCAGCTCTAGAAATGACGTCAGAACTGCACGGTGAGCGTCACCATATTCCGTAGTATTGTAACTACGCTACCGCGAACGCGCGGTTAATTATTCACCGATGGAAGTTTTGCCGGAATGAGCACGTTTTCCTGTTGATCACATCCCACTGGAGGTGCCCAAAAAGATCCGAAGCTCCTAGCAGCTCTAGAAATGACGTCAGAACTGCACGTTGAGCGTCACCATATTCCGTAGTATTGTAACCACGCGTCCGCGGTAGCGCGGTTAATTGTTCACCGATGGAAGTTTTGCCGAAATCATACGTTTTCCTGTTGATCACATCCCACTGGAGGTGCCCAAAAAGATCCGAAGCTCCTAGCAGCTCTAGAAATGACGTCAGAACTGCACGTTGAGCGTCACCATATTCCGTAGTATTGTAACCACGCGTCCGCGGTAGCGCGGTTAATTGTTCACCGATGGAAGTTTTGCCGAATCATAAAGTTTTCCTGTTGATCACATCCCACTGGAGGTGCCCAAAAAGATCCGAAGCTCCTAGCAGCTCTAGAAATGACGTCAGAACTGCACGTTGAGCGTCACCATATTCCGTAGTATTGTAACCACGCGTACCGCGGTAGCGCGGTTAATTGTTCACCGATGGAAGTTTTGCCGAAATCATACGTTTTCCTGTTGATCACATCCCACTGGAGGTGCCCAAAAAGATCCGAAGCTCCTAGCAGCTCTAGAAATGACGTCAGAACTGCACGTTGAGCGTCACCATATTCCGTAGTATTGTAACCACGCTACCGCGGTAGCGCGGTTAATTGTTCACCGATGGAAGTTTTGCCGAAATCATAACGTTTTCCTGTTGATCACATCCCACTGGAGGTGCCCAAAAAGATCCGAAGCTCCTAGCAGCTCTAGAAATGACGTCAGAACTGCACGTTGAGCGTCACCATATTCCGTAGTATTGTAACCACGCGTCCGCGGTAGCGCGGTTAATTGTTCACCGATGGAAGTTTTGCCGAAATCATAACGTTTTCCTGTTGATCACATCCCACTGGAGGTGCCCAAAAAGATCCGAAGCTCCTAGCAGCTCTAGAAATGACGTCAGAACTGCACGTTGAGCGTCACCATATTCCGTAGTATTGTAACCACGCTACCGCGGACGCGTGGTTACTTGTTCACCGATGGAAGTTTTGCCGGAATGAGCAGGTTTTCCTGTTGATCACATCCCACTGGAGGTGCCCAAAAAGATCCGAACCTCCTAGCAGCTCTAGAAATGACGTCAGAACTGCACGGTGAGCGTCACCATATTCCGTAGTATTGTAACCACGCTACCGCGGACGCGCGGTTAATTGTTCACCGATGGAAGTTTTGCCGGAATGAGCAGGTTTTCCTGTTGATCACATCCTACTGGAGGTGCCCAAAAAGATCCGAACCTCCTAGCAGCTCTAGAAATGACGTCAGAACTGCACGGTGAGCGTCACCATATTCCGTAGTATTGTAACCACGCTACCGCGGATCGCGCGGTTAATTGTTCACCGATGGAAGTTTTGCCGGAAATGAGCAGGTTTTCCTGTTGATCACATCCCACTGGAGGTGCCCAAAAAGATCCGAACCTCCTAGCAGCTCTAGAAATGACGTCAGAACTGCACGTTGAGCGTCACCATATTCCGTAGTATTGTAACCACGCGTCCGCGGTAGCGCGGTTAATTGTTCACCGATGGAAGTTTTGCCGAAATCATAACGTTTTCCTGTTGATCACATCCCACTGGAGGTGCCCAAAAAGATCCGAAGCTCCTAGCAGCTCTAGAAATGACGTCAGAACTGCACGTTGAGCGTCACCATATTCCGTAGTATTGTAACCACGCGTCCGCGGTAGCGCGGTTAATTGTTCACCGATGGAAGTTTTGCCGAAATCATACGTTTTCCTGTTGATCACATCCCACTGGAGGTGCCCAAAAAGATCCGAAGCTCCTAGCAGCTCTAGAAATGACGTCAGAACTGCACGTTGAGCGTCACCATATTCCGTAGTATTGTAACCACGCGTCCGCGGTAGCGCGGTTAATTGTTCACCGATGGAAGTTTTGCCGAAATCATAACGTTTTCCTGTTGATCACATCCCACTGGAGGTGCCCAAAAAGATCCGAACCTCCTAGCAGCTCTTGAAATGACGTCAGAACTGCACGGTGAGCGTCACCATATTCCGTAGTATTGTAACTACGCTACCGCGAACGCGCGGTTAATTGTTCACCGATGGAAGTTTTGCCGGAATGAGCAGGTTGTCCTGTTTATCACATCCCACTGGAGGTGCCCAAAAAGATCCAAACCTCCTAGCAGCTCTAGAAATGACGTCAGAACTGCACGGTGAGCTTCACCATATTCGTAGTATTGTAACCACGCTACCGCGGACGCGCGGTTAATTGTTCACCAATGGAAGTTTTGCCGGGATGAGCAGGTTTTCCTGTTGATCACATCCAACTCAAGGTGCCCAAAAAGATGGAAACCTCCTAGCATCTCTAGAAATGACGTCAGAACTGCACGGTGAGCGTCACCATATTCCCAAGTATTGTAACCACGCTACCGCGGACGCGCGGTTAATTGTTCACCGATGAAAGTTTTGTCGGAATGAGCAGGTTGTCCTGTTTATCACATCCCACTGGAGGTGCCAAAAAAGATCCGAAGCTCCTAGCAGCTCTAGAAATGACGTCAGAACTGCACGGTGAGCTGTCACCATATTCCGTAGTATTGTAACCACGCTACCGCGGTACGCGCGGTTAATTGTTCACCGATGGAAGTTTTGCCGGAATGAGACAGGTTTTCCTGTTCATCACATCCCACTGGAGGTGCCCAAACAGATCCGAACCTCCTAGCAGCTCTAGAAATGACGTCAGAACTGCACGGTGAGCGTCACCATATTCCGTAGTATTGTAAACCACGCTACCGCGGTAGCGTGGTTAATTGTTCACCGATGGAAGTTTTGCCGGAATTAGCAGGTTTTCCTGTTGATCACATCCCACTGGAGGTGCCCAAAAAGATCCGAAACCTCCTAGCAGCTCTAGAAATGACGTCAGAACTGCACGGTGAGCGTCACCATATTCCGTAGTATTGTAACTACGCTACCGCGAACGCGCGGTTAATTATTCACCGATGGAAGTTTTGCCGGAATGAGCAGGTTGTCATGTTGATCACATCCCACTGGAGGTACCCAGAAAGATCCAAACCTCCTAGCAGCTCCAGAAATGACGTCAGAACTGCACGGTGAGCTTCACCATATTCGTAGTATTGTAACCACGCTACCGCGGACGCGCGATTAATTGTTCACCGATGGAAGTTTTCCCTGAATGAGCAGGTTTTCCTGTTGATCACATCCAACTGAAGGTGCCCAAAAAGATCCGAACCTCCTAGCAGCTCTAGAAATGACGTCTGAACTGCACGGTGAGCGTCACCACATTCCGTAGTATTGTAACTACGCTACCGCGAACGCGCGGTTAATTGTTCACCGCTGGAAGATTTGCCGGAATGAGCAGGTTTTCCTGTTCATCACATCCCAATGGAGGTGCCCAAAAAGATCCGAAGCTCCTAGCAGCTCTAGAAATGACGTCAGAACTGCACGTTGAGCGTCACCATATTCACTAGTATTGTAACCACGCGTCCGCGGTAGCGCGGTTAATTGTTCACCGATGGAAGTTTTGCCGAAATCATAACGTTTTCCTGTTGATCACATCCCACTGGAGGTGCCCAAAAAGATCCGAAGCTCCTAGCAGCTCTAGAAATGACGTCAGAACTGCACGTTGAGCGTCACCATATTCCGTAGTATTGTAACCACGCGTCCGCGGTAGCGCGGTTAATTGTTCACCGATGGAAGTTTTGCCGAAATCATACGTTTTCCTGTTGATCACATCCCACTGGAGGTGCCCAAAAAGATCCGAAGCTCCTAGCAGCTCTAGAAATGACGTCAGAACTGCACGTTGAGCGTCACCATATTCCGTAGTATTGTAACCACGCGTCCGCGGTAGCGCGGTTAATTGTTCACCGATGGAAGTTTTGCCGAAATCATAACGTTTTCCTGTTGATCACATCCCACTGGAGGTGCCCAAAAAGATCCGAAGCTCCTAGCAGCTCTAGAAATGACGTCAGAACTGCACGTTGAGCGTCACCATATTCCGTAGTATTGTAACCACGCTACCGCGGACGCGTGGTTAATTGTTCACCGATGGAAGTTTTGCCGGAATGAGCAGGTTTTCCTGTTGATCACATCCTAATGGAGGTGTCCAAAAAGATCCAAACCTCCTAGCAGCTCTAGAAATGACGTCAGAACTGCACGGTGAGCGTCACCATATTCCCTAGTATTGTAACTACGCTACCGCGGACGCGCGGTTAATTATTCACCGATGGAAGTTTTGGCGGAATGAGCAGGTTTTCCTGTTGATCACATCCTAATGGAGGTGTCCAAAAAGATCCCACCTCCTAGCAGCTCTAGAAATGACGTCAGAACTGCACGGTGAGCGTCACCATATTCCCTAGTATTGTAACCACGCTACCGCGGACGCGCGGTTAATTGTTCACCGATGGAAGTTTTGCCGGAATGAGCAGGTTGTCCTGTTGATCACATCCCACTGGAGGTGCCCAAAAAGATCCAAACCTCCTAGCAGCTCTAGAAATGACGTCAGAACTGCACGGTGAGCGTCACCATATTCCGTAGTATTGTAACCACGCTACCGCGGACGCGCGGTTAATTGTTCACCGATGGAAGTTTTGCCGGAATGAGCAGGTTTTCCTGTTGATCACATCCCACTGGAGGTGCCCAAAAAGATCCGAACCTCCTAGCAGCTCTAGAAATGACGTCAGAACTGCACGGTGAGCGTCACCATATTCCGTAGTATTGTAACCACGCTACCGCGGACGCGCGGTTAATTGTTCACCGATGGAAGTTTTGCCGGAATGAGCAGGTTTTCCTGTTGATCACATCCCACTGAGGTGCCCAAAAAGATCCGAACCTCCTAGCAGCTCTAGAAATGACGTCAGAACTGCACGGTGAGCGTCACCATATTCCGTAGTATTGTAACCACGCTACCGCGGACGCGCGGTTAATTGTTCACCGATGGAAGTTTTGCCTGAATGAGCAGGTTTTCCTGTTGATCACATCCAACTGGAGGTGCCCAAAAAGATCCGAAGCTCCTAGCAGCTCTAGAAATGACGTCAGAACTGCACGTTGAGCGTCACCATATTCCGTAGTATTGTAACCACGCGTCCGCGGTAGCGCGGTTAATTGTTCACCGATGGAAGTTTTGCCGAAATCATACGTTTTCCTGTTGATCACATCCCACTGGAGGTGCCCAAAAAGATCCGAAGCTCCTAGCAGCTCTAGAAATGACGTCAGAACTGCACGTTGAGCGTCACCATATTCCGTAGTATTGTAACCACGCGTCCGCGGTAGCGCGGTTAATTGTTCACCGATGGAAGTTTTGCCGAAATCATTACGTTTTCCTGTTGATCACATCCCACTGGAGGTGCCCAAAAAGATCCGAAGCTCCTAGCAGCTCTAGAAATGACGTCAGAACTGCACGTTGAGCGTCACCATATTCCGTAGTATTGTAACCACGCGTCCGCGGTAGCGCGGTTAATTGTTCACCGATGGAAGTTTTGCCGAAATGAGCAGGTTTTCCTGTTGATCACATCCTAATGGAGGTGCCCAAAAAGATCCAAACCTCCTAGCAGCTCTAGAAATGACGTCAGAACTGCACGGTGAGCTTCACCATATTCCGTAGTATTGTAACCACGCTACCGCGGACGCGCGGTTAATTGTTCACCGATGGAAGTTTTGCCGGAATGAGCAGGTTTTCCTGTTGATCACATCCAACTGAAGGTGCCCAAAAAGATCCGAACCTCCTAGCAGCTCTAGAAATGACGTCAGAACTGCACGGTGAGCGTCACCATATTCCCTAGTATTGTAACTACGCTACCGCGAACGCGCGGTTAATTATTCACCGATGGAAGTTTTGCCGGAATGAGCAGGTTGTCCTGTTAATCACATCCCACTGGAGGTGTCCAAAAAGATCCAAACCTCCTAGCAGCTCTAGAAATGACGTCAGAACTGCACGGTGAGCTTCACCATATTCGTAGTATTGTAACCACGCTACCGCGGACGCGCGGTTAATTGTTCACCGATGGAAGTTTTGCCGAAATAAAAATGTTTTCCTGTTGATCACATCCCAGTGGAGGTGCCCAAAAAGATCCGAAGCTCCTAGCAGCTCTAGAAATGACGTCAGAACTGCACGTTGAGCGTCACCATATTCCGTAGTATTGTAACCACGCTACCGCGGACGCGTGGTTAATTGTTCACCGATGGAAGTTTTGCCGGAATGCATACGTTTTCCTGTTGATCACATCCAACTGGAGGTGCCCAAAAAGATCCGAACCTCCTAGCAGCTCTAGAAATGACGTCAGAACTGCACGTTGAGCGTCACCATATTCCGTAGTATTGTAACCTACGCGTACCGCGGTACGCGCGGTTAATTGTTCACCGATGGAAGTTTTGCCGAATGAGCAGGTTTTCCTGTTGATCACATCCCACTGGAGGTGCCCAAAAAGATCCGAAACCTCCTAGCAGCTCTAGAAATGACGTCAGAACTGCACGGTGAGCGTCACCATATTCCGTAGTATTGTAACCACGCGTCCGCGGTAGCGCGGTTAATTGTTCACCGATGGAAGTTTTGCCGAAATCATAACGTTTTCCTGTTGATCACATCCCACTGGAGGTGCCCAAAAAGATCCGAAGCTCCTAGCAGCTCTAGAAATGACGTCAGAACTGCACGTTGAGCGTCACCATATTCCGTAGTATTGTAACCACGCGTCCGCGGTAGCGCGGTTAATTGTTCACCGATGGAAGTTTTGCCGAAATCATAACGTTTTCCTGTTGATCACATCCCACTGGAGGTGCCCAAAAAGATCCGAAGCTCCTAGCAGCTCTAGAAATGACGTCAGAACTGCACGTTGAGCGTCACCATATTCCGTAGTATTGTAACCACGCGTCCGCGGTAGCGCGGTTAATTGTTCACCGATGGAAGTTTTGCCGAAATCATAACGTTTTCCTGTTGATCACATCCCACTGGAGGTGCCCAAAAAGATCCGAAGCTCCTAGCAGCTCTAGAAATGACGTCAGAACTGCACGGTGAGCTTCACCATATTCGTAGTATTGTAACCTACGCTACCGCGGACGCGCGGTTAATTGTTCACCGTTGGAAGTTTTTCCGGAATGGGCAGGTTTCCTGTTGATCACATCCCAGTGGAGGTGCCAAAAAAGATCCGAACCTCCTAGTAGCTCTAGAAATGACGTCAGACCTGCACGGTGAGGGTCACCATATTCCGTAGTATTGTAACCACGCTACCGCGGACGCGCGGTTAATTGTTCACCGATGGAAGTTTTGCCGGAATGAGCAGGTTTTCCTGTTGATCACATCCTAATGGAGGTGTCCAAAAAGATCCAAACCTCCTAGAAGCTCTAGAAATGACGTCAGAACTGCACGGTGAGCGTCACCATATTCCATAGTATTGTAACTAGGGCTACCGCGATCGCGCGGTTAATTATTCACCGATGGAAGTTTTGGCGGAATGGGCAGGTTTTCCTGTTGATCACATCCTAATGGAGGTGTCCAAAAAGATCCAAACCTCCTAGCAGCTCTAGAAATGACGTCAGAACTGCACGGTGAGCGTCACCATATTCCGTAGTATTGTAACCACGCTACCGCGGACGCGCGGTTAATTGTTCACCGATGGAAGTTTTGCCGGAATGAGCAGGTTTTCCTGTTGATCACATCCCACTGGAGGTGCCCAAAAAGATCCGAACCTCCTAGCAGCTCTAGAAATGACGTCAGAACTGCACGGTGAGCGTCACCATATTCCGTAGTATTGTAACCACGCTACCGCGGACGCGCGGTTAATTGTTCACCGATGGAAGTTTTGCCGGAATGAGCAGGTTTTCCTGTTGATCACATCCAACTGAAGGTGCCCAAAAAGATCCGAACCTCCTAGCAGCTCTAGAAATGACGTCAGAACTGCACGGTGAGCGTCACCATATTCCCTAGTATTGTAACCACGCTACCGCGGACGCGCGGTTAATTGTTCACCGATGGAAGTTTTGCCGGAATGAGCAGGTTTTCCTGTTGATCATATCCCAATGAATGTGCCCAGAAAGATCCGAACCTCTTAGCTACTCCAGAAATGACGTCAGAACTGTATGCTGAGCGTCACCATATTCCGTACTATTGTAACCACGCTACCGCGGACACGTGGTTAATTGTTCACCGATGGAAGGATTGCCGGAATGAGCAGGTTTTCCTGTTGATCATATCCCAATGAAGGTGCCCAGAAAGATCCGAACCTCTTAGCTACTCCAGAAATGACGTCAGAACTGTATGCTGGGCGTCACCATATTCGTACTATTGTAACCACGCTGCCGCGGACACGTGGTTCATTGTTTAACGATGGAAGGATTGCCGGAATGAGCCGGTTTTCCTGTTTATCACATCCCACTGGTGGTGCCCAAAAAAATCCGAACCTCCAAGCTACTCCAGAAATGACGTAAGAACTGTATGCTGAGCATCACCATATTCGTAATATTGTAACCACGCTGACGCGGACACGTGGTTTATTGTTCACCGATGGAAGGATTGCCGGAATGAGCAGGTTTCCTGTTGATCACATCCCACTGGAGGTGCCCAAAAGATCCGAAGCTCCTAGCAGCTCTAGAAATGACGTCAGAACTGCACGTTGAGCGTCACCATATTCCGTAGTATTGTAACCACGCTACCGCGGACGCGCGGTTACTTGTTCACCGATGGAAGTTTTGCCTGAATGAGCAGGTTTTCCTGTTGATCACATCCAACTGAAGGTGCCCAAAAAGATCCGAAGCTCCTAGCAGCTCTAGAAATGACGTCAGAACTGCACGTTGAGCGTCACCATATTCCCTAGTATTGTAACCACGCTACCGCGGACGCGTGGTTAATTGTTCACCGATGGAAGTTTGCCGGAATGAGCAGGTTTCCTTTTGATCACATCCCACTGGAGGTGCCCAAAAAGATCCGAACTCCTAGCAGCTCTAGAAATGACGTCAGAACTGCACGTTGAGCGTCACCATATTCCCTAGTAATTGTAACCACGCTACCGCGGACGCGCGGTTAATTGTTCACCGATGGAAGTTTTGCCGGAATGAGCAGGTTTTCCTGTTGATCACATCCTACTGGAGGTGCCCAAAAAGATCCGAACCTCCTAGCAGCTCTAGAAATGACGTCAGAACTGCACGGTGAGCGTCACCATATTCCGTAGTATTGTAACCACGCTACCGCGGACGCGCGGTTAATTGTTCACCGATGGAAGTTTTGCCGGAATGAGCAGGTTTTCCTGTTGATCACATCCAACTGGAGGTGCCCAAAAAGATGCCGAACCTCCTAGCAGCTCTAGAAATGACGTCAGAACTGCACGGTGAGCGTCACCATATTCCGTAGTATTGTAACCACGCTACCGCGGACGCGCGGTTAATTGTTCACCGATGGAAGTTTTGCCGGAATGAGCAGGTTTTCCTGTTGATCACATCCCAATGGAGGTGCCCAAAAAGATCCGAACCTCCTAGCAGCTCTAGAAATGACGTCAGAACTGCACGGTGAGCGTCACCATATTCCGTAGTATTGTAACCACGCTACCGCGGACGCGCGGTTAATTGTTCACCGATGGAAGTTTTGCCGGAATGAGCAGGTTTTCCTGTTGATCACATCCCAATGAAGGTGCCCAAAAAGATCCGAACCTCCTAGCAGCTCTAGAAATGACGTCAGAACTGCACGGTGAGCGTCACCATATTCGTAGTATTGTAACCACGCTACCGCGGACGCGCGGTTAATTGTTCACCGATGGAAGTTTTGCCGGAATGAGCAGGTTTTCCTGTTTATCACATCCCACGGAGGTGCCCAAAAAGATCCCACATCCTAGCAGCTCTAGAAATGACGTCAGAACTGCACGGTGAGCGTCACCATATTCGTAGTATTGTAACCACGCTACCGCGGACGCGCGGTTAATTGTTCACCGATGGAAGTTTTGCCGGAATGAGCAGGTTTTCCTGTTGATCACATCCTAATGGAGGTGTCCAAAAGATCCGAACCTCCTAGCTAGCTCCAGAAATGACGTCAGAACTGTATGCTGAGCGTCACCATATTCCGTACTATTGTAACCACGCTACCGTGGACACGTGGTTACTTATTCACCGATGGAAAGATTGCCAGATGAGCACGCTTTCCTGTTGATCATATCCCACAGAAGGTGCCCAGAAAGATCCGAACCTCCTAGCTACTCCAGAAATGACGTCAGCACTGTATGCTGTGCGGTACCATATTCGTACTATTGTAACAACGCTGCCGCGGGCACGTGGTTAATTGTTCACCGATGGAGGAATTGCCGGAATGAGCAAGTTTTCCTGTTGATCATATCCCACTGGAGGTGCCCAAATAGATCCGAACCTCCTAGCTACTCTACAAATGACGTCAGAACGGTATGCTGTGCGTCACCATATTCCGTACTATTGTAACCACGATGCCGCGGACACGTATTTAATTGTTCACCGATGGAAGAATTGCCGCAATGAGCAAGTTTTCCTGTTGATCACATCCCACTGCAGGTGCCCAAAAAGATCCGAACTTCCTAGCTACTCCAGAAATGACGTCAGAACGGTATACTGTGCGTTACCATATTCCGTACTATTGTAACCACGCGGCGGCGGACACGTGGTTAATTGTTCACCAATAGAAGGATTGCCGGAATGAGCTGGCTTTCCTGTTGATCACATCCAACTGGAGGTGTCTAAAAAATCCGAACCTCCTAGCTACTCCAGAAATGACGTCAAAACTGTATGCTGAGCGTCACCATATTCCGTACTATTGTAACCACGCTACCGCGGACACGTGGTTAATTGTTCACCGATGGAAGGATTGCCGGAATGAGCAGGTTGTCCTGTTGATCATATCCCAATGAAGGTGCCCAGAAAGATCCGAACCTCTTAGCTACTCCAGAAATGACGTCAGAACTGTATGCTGAGCGTCACCATATTCCGTACTATTGTAACCACGCTACCGCGGACACGTGGTTAATTGTTCACCGATGGAAGGATTGCCGGAATGAGCAGGTTTTCCTGTTGATCATATCCCAATGAAGGTGCCCAGAAAGATCCGAACCTATTAACTACTCCAGAAATGACGTCAGAACTGTATGCTGGGCGTCACCATATTCGTACTATTGTAACCACGCTGCCGCGGACACGTGGTTCATTGTTTAACGATGGAAGGATTGCCGGAATGAGCCGGTTTTCCTGTTGATCACATCCCACTGGTGGTGCCCAAAAATGATCCGAACCTCCAAGCTACTCCAGAAATGACGTAAGAACTGTATGCTGAGCATCACCATATTCGTAATATTGTAACCACGCCGCCGCGGACACGTGGTTTATTGTTCACCGATGGAAGGATTGCCGGAATGAGCAGGCTTTCCTGTTGATCATATCCCACTGAATGTGCCCAGAAAGATCCGAACCTCCTAGCTACTCCAGAAATGACGTCAGAACTGTATGCTGAGCGTCACCATATTCCGTACTATTGTAACCACGCGGCCGCGGACACGTGGTTAATTGTTCACCGATGGAAGGATTGCCGGAATGAGCAAGGTTTCCTGTTGATCACATCCCACTGGAAGTGCCCAGAAAGATCCGAACCTTCTACCTACTCCTGAAATGACGTCAGAACTGTATGCTGAGCCTCACGATATCCCGTACTATTTTAACCACGCTGCCTCGGACACGTGGTTAATTGTTCACCAATAGAAGGATTGCCGAAACGAGCAGGTTTTCCTATTGATCACATCCCACTGGAGGTGTCCAAAAAATCTGAACCTCCTAGCTACTCCAGAAATGACGTCAGAATTGTATGCTGAGCGTCACCATATTCCGTACTATTGTAACCACGCTACCGCGGACACGTGGTTAATTGTTCACCGATGGAAGGATTGCCGGAATTAGCAGGTTTTCCTGTTGATCACATCCCACTGGAGGTGCCCAAAAAGATCCGAACCTCCTAGCTACTCCAGAAATGACGTGAGAACGGTATGCTGTGCGTCACCATATTCCGTACTATTGTAACCACGCTGCCGCGGACACGTGGTTAATTGTTCAACGATGGAAGAATTGCCGCAATGAGCAAGTTTTCCTGTTGATCACATCCCACTGCAGGTGCCAAAAAAGATCCGAACTTCCTAGCTACTCCAGAAATGACGTCAGAACGGTATGCTGTGCGTCACCATATTCCGTACTATTGTAACCACGCGGCCGCGGACACGTAATTAATTGTTCACCGATGGAAGGATTGCCGGAATGAGCATCTGTGTACTTTTATAGGAGATAACATGTATATTATAGGAATAATTTTTCAGAATCGATCAAAATGGAAATGGACCACGATGGGATCTTAGATTTGAGTGTCCAAGAGGAGGGGTCATTGGACCTAGACCTCAAGCCATGCTGGGTTGATTGGGAATGCGGTGTCCTGTACCCGCATGCGGCACTTATGTCTGGAGGACCTATATTGGCATGCTAAGGCATTCGGCCGAACGACATACCATGACGGTGGTACGCACAAGGTGCCCCTGTACGACGTAGGACAAGGATTGATCTGAACGATCAGGAACTCTTGGCCCTATTTGAGGATTTATGTGACATTTGATCATGAGAAGGGACAAACATTGTGAACTGTTTCTTTGCCCCTAGCTTGGATTCCTGTTATGTGTCCTGACTTTGTTAAGTTTATATAATTTATAATTGTTAAATGTTTTGATATAAATTTATTTTTGAACCTTTTACATTTATAGCTGGTGAATTTATATACTGTATAACTTTGTTGACTTTATTGTAGTGAATCCTCTTTACTTTATTGTAACAGAGCCGCCTGCTACTCTTCTCAGGTCACAGTTAGTCAGCTGGTAGCGCTAGACTAACTATTAAGTCAGCTGGTATCGCTATCTTATATCCAGGAGTTAGCTGGTATCGCTCAACTCAAACATCGTTTTGGTAGCGTAAATTTGAGCTATTACTTATCTAGATTAACTCCAAGAACTGTGTACCACGTTAAATGTTTATTTAGGACACAAATTATTCAACTGTACGACAATATAATTATCGAGCATACAACGATCAAATCACTAGTCAGAAGTATAAGAGGACATCGAGCAGACACAACTAAACTGGCTGAATCTAGCCTAGATAGTAAATAAATATGTACTTTTCAGTATAAATATAACTATAATAGTAAAACACTTCATAGCGAAGAGTAATTAGTTATGAGACTTACGTAAAGAGTAATTTTGGTTCCAGTTTTCCGAAAGGGTAATCTTGAAATAAACTTGAAGTCTGAAATCTAACAGTAAACGCTCGTCCTTTTATACCCCCATGGTGATCAATAACCAATAAAAACATCGTATATCGACCCAAGAGTTTAAACCAATCGAATAGCGGAAAATAAACATCGGTGTTTATTTTACGAACACCGACATTCATAATTTCCCGCTATCCGTCAGGCTAAACCCCTACGCCGGAAATACGTAATACCTCTCGCTCTCCCGCACATGCGTACTCTCACAACAATGGCAGCTTCCATCACACAGCAGAAACATCACCACGACCGGACCAACTCTCGGTAGGTAACGCTGAAATACACACAACTGTTCCAACTCATACAAACATATCGATTCATACCAAACCCTTCCAACTGTACATTCTATACTAGCGGCGCAGCGCAATCCCAAACTGACACAAATCTCGCACAAACACCACTACCAATCGTCACACGTGAAAGTACACAAAACAATCACACTGTACAACACTCGCATCTCGCTACTTCCCTGCCATTGTCGACGACTCAAACAATCAACGATAATAAATATGATAAAATACAATGATTTGAAATCTACTTATTATTTACGTGATCACCATGGGACATGAAGATAAATATAAGAAAACATATAAACAATAACAAGCTGGCTTCGTTACATTATTACTGTTATTAATAAATGAATTTTGGGGGTAAATTGGAATTGTCCGTTGTTAACGTCATGAATGATCGGGGTAACTTTACTTGATTATGTATCAGATATTATGTATAGGTAACATAAATTATAATATTGTTGTAATGTACATACGTTACTGTCAGGTGAAAAATACTGAGATCAGTATTTTTCTTAAAAGAAAGGGAGGTGTGTGGAAGTTGTGGTATGTTTGTAAGTTGGACCCGGCCGTGGTGGAGTGTGTGTGTATGATTGAGTGTTACTTTGTGTGTGAGGGAGATATTTGTATAATTACCTGATCTTTATTATGTTACCATTATGTCACGGCTACCGGAAGGGACTTTCTCAGAACGCTATTTTCTACTTTCACTTTCTATCCTAACCTCTTCTATAAACTCACTTTCTATTGGCTCTTGCTATTCTCCTCTTTCATTGGCCATCTTACGTTTAAATAAACAACATTTCCTGTACTTGGGCTAGTCTTCATCGAAGCTCTCAGCTGGTGAGACTCAGCTTTCTTTTCTCTGTTAGACTGGTCTGGAGTGAGGTGGGTGTGTGTCATGTGGTGTCCGGGCGAAGCCAGATAGGCTGACCCTATATAGTATGTTATGTCAGTGTGTGTGTCAGTACTAGTGTATGTAACGTCCCTACGGTAGCCATGTGCGTTGTACGTTAGGGGCTGTGTTGGTGTTGTGTCGTAATATTCTACTGTGCTGTTATCTTTATTCCTTCCTAATAAATATATTTAACCGTTTACTTGCGTTGGTTGATACTGCACGGAACCCCTTAGAGAACCTGGGTAGTTTGGTGTGCCGAGTAGGCACAGTCCTACTACACTACTATAAGTATGTTAAACATAGTAGAACATAATACATTGCCATGGACATTGCATCAAATCATTTTCATAATAAATCAATACGTTGTATTATTGTGTACGACAAGGACCACTTGTATCGCCCGTGCATTTTTTCCACATACATTTTCAACATTGAATTACTGCCCTTATCCAGTGATTCGGCACGACTTTCTTTTGCTGGTATACAGAGGGATAGTCAAATATGTTTTTAAAACACTAACCTCGATAGTACTCGCGTATTATCGTGCCGAATTGGCCGCTTGATTTTAAAAATGGTATTTTGAATTTGATGAAAATTTTCGAATTTTGGTTTTCTATGTCATCTTGTACTAAACTCGTTTGTTTTTTCATGGTCAACTGTTTATCATTTTAAACAACAATGTATGTACAATACCTAGTCGTGAGAAAACCTCTCAGTGACAAACAGAAATACCACTTATGGGTCTGTGAAAAACACAGGTATGCTTGTAAACGACAAAGTGAAGTAGATGGCGCTATGGGCGCGCTTATTGGTCAAGTGGAAAATAACATCTTGTTCCATATGTATTTTTCATAGCTTTACTGGAAAATACAGTCGATTTCAAGAATTCGCTGTGGGCGGTTCTGCAACAGCACCTTTGTTACTTCTATTTCTCAAAGTACTGAAGGGATCTTTCTCAAATTTCACATGTAGGTTATCCTTGGTCCCTTCTTATGCTTATTGTTTTTGTGGAACAATCGAAACAACAAATATGGCCGACAGGCACCATCTTGGATTTCGACACTCTGAAGTTTGTTATCGATACAATTTCTGTTACACCTTACAATTCAACATAATTCCCTGATATGAAAGTAGATTAACTTTATTTGTCTCAATAATTCCTATATGAAATTGCAATACATATTCTATAACACAATAGGTTAATTGAGGAGTGCTTGCATCGGAGTCCTTTTCAAGGTCAAAGGTCACAGCTATGAAAATTAAAGATAAGTTTCCATGAGATAGCTCAAATTTCTTAGGGCTGAACAAACCCAAACTTCGTGGATCCTTCTTACTAAAAGAGCTTACATTGGATTACTTTTTAGGCTCAAAAGTCAAAATCAATGTTACTAAAAATTGAAAATTACTTTTTGTGCAATAACTTGCTTTACAGGCGACATATCAACTTCTGTGGAATTATGTTATTGCTATCCAATTGAATTGAAACCTTGTGAGTTTACCGATATTATCATACTGAACCTATAATGAGTTGAAAGTCTGATAAAGCTGGAAAGGCGATACATATAATTACATGTAATAGTTAAGGAAAAGTGATATAGGCAGTATGATGTTTGTGAAATATGTATCCAAGTTTGATCTTATTATTTCAGGTCTACTGATCTTACAGGAAAGGTGATAGTTTTCAGTCATCCATCTGTAATGAATGCCAAGAAGCTATTTTGATCAAACTTTACAGATTGTTTAAGAACCATATATATATTATACATTTTTTTAGACATATACCATACATATCGAAGATGCAATAAGCAATATCTTACAGATTTATGAAAAATGGCGGCCATCGTGGATTTGGCGTCCATCTTGGATTTTTTTCATTGCCCCCATATCCAAAATCAATCAGTATATTACCGCTTACAAGTTACACTCATGCCAAGTTTCATGCTTTTACTGATAATCCCAAAAAAATTTCACCATTCTGCTAGACTAATATGATAATATTTGGGGAAAAGTAGAGATTGTAGGAAAATCGGGCCACAATTGCTATTTTAAGGAAATCTTTGTTAGAACAATACAGCATACATGCTTTAAGTGGTTGGTAGTTATATTGGCCATGTATTGTTTATACTTGGTTGTTTCAGGTTCCATTCTATGCCATGCCTAGAGGGGAGTATTGGCGAAGAGGTCTTGCTGCCAAGAAGGGGACTAGCCACCCCTCCAACAAAGGCTTGACGAGTGACGTTGACATGGGTACGCCCCCTGTAAAAAAGGCACTTGTTGGCGATGGTTTGAGTGTTCCATTTCAAACGTGCTTTACGAGTGACGTTGACATGGGTACGCCCCCTGTAAAAAAGACACTTGTTGACGACATGGGTACGCCCCCTGTAGAAAAGGCACTTGTTGACAGAAGGGTACGCCCCTGAAAAAGGCACTGAAAACTTGCTTGAAATCCATGAACTCTGAATTGAACTCTGAACTGAACTATGAATTGAACTCTGAACTGAACAATGCATTGAACTCAGAATCGAACGCATATTTGAGCACTTATTTGAACTCTGAATTAAAATCAGCAGTGAACACAGAGCTGGTAACAGAAACAAACATCAACCAAAATCTTGCAATGAAAACTGTTAAAAAACCAATAAATGATGTAAGAAAGAGCTTGAATGGCAAAATTCTGAATAACAACAGGAAAGGAAAACCCCTTTACAATATCATGCTGATTACTGCCAAGTATAATCGCATTAAAAGAAACAAGGATGGATAGTATTGCAACAGCAATACAAAGTCCCCTGCCTGACCTAGGAGTGCACCTGTTCATTTCCCATTTTTTAAACTGTTATACTGATCATGTATACCAAGTTTCGTTAAAATCGGATTAGTACTTTAGGAGCAGGTGTCCGGACAAGCCTCAACCAATGAGGAGCCGACAGCCATTTTTTTTTTAAAGTGGTTTTTTGAAGAAAAAAAATAAAGGATGCATAACTACATCTTATACTGATAATGTATACCAAGTTTCGTTAAAATCTGAGTAGTACTTTAGGAGGAGTTGTCCGGACAAGCCTCAACCAATGAGAAGCCGGCGGCCATTTTGAAAAATGTTTTTTCGGGGAAAAAAAATGTTGGATGCACAACTACATGTTATACTGATCATGTATACCAAGTTTCGTTAAAATCGGAGTAGCACTTTAGAAGGAGTTGTCCGGACAACTGTTGCGTGACAGACAGACAGACGGACGGACGGACTCACACAGGGGCAATTGTGCATTAAATAACTTGTGGGGTGCAGGCTGTACCAAAGGCATTTTGGAGTTGCAAATCTGTCCGATATTTATGTGGACATTTGTCTGGCTTTTCTTCTGCAAATAATTGTCCGATTTTGTGTGTAATAATTACCGAAATAGTTAACTAAATTATGCCCATATTTAGATTGTCAGACTACATCTTTTTTATTATTGTACATGTAGTCACTCTAATCAGATCAAATGCTGTACAGATAAAAGAAAATAACATTTGTAAACTTTACAAAAGTTGTACGTATGAATTTAGGACAATGTAAAAAGACTGAAGTCGTAAACGCTATTTTTCCCCACTAGGCGTGATTTTTCAATATTAACAATTAATGACACAGCACTCGTACATGTATGATGTAAAATTCTGTTTGTGTTATCATTTATTATACCATTAGATGGAAGTGACAATTGCATGTTATTTGAAATTCTTTTACGCTGATGACAGTATTAACACAGCAACATATCCATATTTGTTGGGACATATTAAATTACGCATAATAAAGAGGACCACAAACAGACCTTTCTTGTACAACCGCTGTTGCAAATCAGTCATTTCCATACACAATATATTGTTGACGATTAAAAAAATAAAAAACAAAGCAAGCTGGAGAACTACACATGCAAAGCTTGAACAACAATCATTTATACTAGATTTTATTTA
>NW_022981225.1:0-10330 GCF_902652985.1 Pecten maximus
TAGGATATTCCTACACGGACAATACATTTTAACTTTATTTTAACATCACGTTACATGAGCGAGGTAAATCCATTGTAATGCCCGAAGAACACAAATCCTCCTTTCGGGAATGCATTTAAGATTACCCTTCTCAGACAGAACTCTACACCGACGGTTCCAAAGAAGGTGAGAAAGCAGCTGAAGCATGCTGTACTGCTCATTATTGCACTTCAGTTCGACTACCAGACGGCGCCTCCATCATTTCCACCGAAGAGTGTGCCATTTACTTGGCCCCCGACCATATTGATAAACACCACATTAAAAAGGCAATCATTTGCTTTGACTCTTTATCTGTCCTCAAACTTTACAGTTCCGAGATCCTAAAAGCACACTCATACAGAATCTTGTTTTTCGAATATCTCGTATCTTTACATCTAATCTAAAATCACCTTACTTTGTATTCTGAGCCAGGTCGGAATTAAAATCAACCGATTTGTTGACAAAATAATGGGCAACAACGCTGGTTTATCGAGAAATGCAACGAACTTTTCAAAGTACAACCGAAACATAAAGTTTCCATTTCCAGACGGAAAAAAACGTAGATAAGAAAATGTCCTCTTTCGGCTCCGTACTGGAGACATATATCCTACTCATTCATACCTTTTAAAACAAGAATATCCACCTGCGTGTCACGCATGTGATACTCCATTTACGTCATAAAACTCATCAATAATCACTCTCTAAAACAATCTATTTTTTTATGATGAGACGGGCGGTCGCTTTTAAATGTATAAATATACATGTACAATTATAAATTATAATGTCTCACAATATTGATTTAAGTGAGATTAAGGGATTTTATTATCATATCAGCGTTTACTTACAGTACATAATTAGGATATTGTATATGTATATGCTAGTTATAGGTCTTCATTTCATTTTACACGGGAATTAAATGTACATGCAAATAGCTACAAGTGTCTCATAAACCGATATCGGTTTGGCCATTTTTTATCAACTTGCTGTATATGATATTTTATGAATGATTGTTTGTGAAGAAGTGCGGGCCCTCTGTTGGATATCAATGATAAGTTTTATGTTTTGTATATAAGGTGGTCACATGACATGAAATTAAGGTCAGGAGATAAACCATTTCGAGTTACAAGGGGTAAAGTGAGGGATCAATTTCCCGATTGGCCCATTTTTGACGAAACTAAAATGATATTTTTGGAATCTTTCTTCATAATTATGATGCATTGATATGTTGAAAACAAAAAACAATCGAAAAAAAAAAACAAACAAACAAACAAAGCATAGTCCGAAAGTAGTCCACAGTGGCCCAATTTTATAAATTCCAGTTATGTAAAATACATATTCTATTGTGTGCCTTAATACACATAGGAACATTGTACATATTGTATATTATACTGTAACAGGAGAGGATAAAATGTAGCGGCCAGACCGGGGTTCGAACCCGAGACCTCCGAACACTAGCCGGATGTTCTACCAATTGAGCTACCTGGTCAGCGATGATCGACCCAGTCCAGTCCCGCTTCTATACCATGTTTTGATTATGCCTCCCCTTCCAATGAACGGAGACATGTTGTTTAAGTAGTGGTTCTGTTGGTTCTGTTTCCTTATCTGTTTCAGGGCCCTCTGTTGGCTATCTTCTGGTTCTGTTTCCTTATCTGTTTCTTGTTTTTCCATTGATGTTTGTCTGGGCTATAACTTCCAAATCGTTGAAGATATCTGGACGAATCTTGTAGCATACTTACATCACCTAAATCCGATAAGTCATTGTGACCTTTACATCAAGCTCAAAGGTCAAATGAGTACTATTTTTTCAATTATTATTCTCTGGGCGATAACTCTTAAACGATTTAAAATAAAGTGATGAAACTAAACCTGTATCACCCTTTAACACTGTACAATGCAGTGTTATTATTGATTGTATCAATGTTACGTTCTACACTGTGTTTACATTGAGGGTCATTATAGGGCATTAAGTGTATCGGGTAACGTGGCGCGAGGTGCACGTGATTTACCTGTGATACAGGTGAGTTTCACAGGTGTACTAGGTATATTTGGTCATTCGAGCTTTTGCAGCGCACCTCGACAGACGCTATAGTGAGATACCACACTTATTAACATGAGTGAGAAAGATATTCCTAATTCCGAAGTTCATAACACGTCTTCGGCACCAACCTCGCAAGATTCGGCAGGCACAGGTTTAGAGGTCATACAAGCGTTTTCTCTGTTCCGGCAATATTTGGACACGAAATTGGACAGTTTCAGGGTGGATTTGATTGAGGAGCCTGACTCCAAGAAGGCGTGGTCCGACCATTCCATGAAATTCAAGTCTCCAGGGAACAAGTTACAGTTCAAATTCAACGAGAACCTAGACACAGATATAGCGAAACTACAGAGGAAGTTGGAAAAAAGCGACCTAGACAATTGTTCTGATTTGGTGTCGGACATAAGGCAAAAAATCCATAAGAGCAACAAGCTTATTCGCCTAGCGGACAAGTCTCCGGTAGGTTGGACTACGGTCAAAGAGTATATTTCGGACGACCTTGCCTCGGACTCCGAGGATGAAAAGCGTATTCGTCAGGCAGAGAACAGGGCTTTACGTAGCATTAAGCAAAAGAACGAAGAAAGATTCGATAGCGTCAGCTGCAGTAAGCGGTATTCTGAACACAGTGTGTTGAGTTTTATTTGATAAATAATTTAAGTTCGTTTGAACTGGTGAATTAGAACATAAGGTCATTTTGGAATTGGCCCAAGGTCAGAGGCAAAAAAAACAAAGGTGTATCTCAAGGTGACGTTATTGGTACCTCAATTTTAAAACTATCAAAGAGGAGACAAAGGATTTTGTTCTAGAATCAAGTATTTAGTTAGAAAAAAGATTGATTAAAATATAAAATTAATATAAGGAAATATGAAGAAGTCATTGAGCAAGTTTGGGGGGGGGGGGGGGGGGGGGGGGGGGGGGGTAAGTTTGGGGAATTTTACTTTGTGAACATTGAAAATGTTCAACAACGGCTTTGGTCAGTATCAGAACTGTCTGAGCTGCGAAATAGAGCGATAACAAAAGTGAAGTTTGGGGAATTTTACTTTGTGAACATTGAAAATGTTCAACAACGGCTTTGGTCAGTATCAGAACTGTCTGAGCTGCGAAATAGAGCGATAACAAAAATGCATGTTTGTATCTGTAATGTTGTGATTACTGGTAAAAAATAAAAAGAATTTCAAACAAAGAATACACAAAGAATAAATTATATCCTGTTCTGTCGATTCTGAAATATGTTCAGGTTGGGTAGTATCGTTCGTTCACTGTCACTCTCAGATCTAGACTAGCTCTCGATAACCATCGGGGCGAAAAGACGAAATTAAAGCGGGCATGGATAACTATAGTACAGGTGTTATTCATAATGATACTTTACTTCAGGGCGGTGACGTCAGTAGCTCAGAATCGCCTCTTGCATGTTCAGACTATTGAAGTTAATTACGAGGTAGAACAATATAGTAGGCTGGTAATACCTAAATGTCTTGTATCTTAGTTCGCTAGGTAAGATTAGGTGTGGATTTGCATCGATACGCATCGGAACAGGTCGTTATGAGAGACGTCCTACCCTTAGTGGGATCGAAAAGTAAAATAGACATGGGCAATTACAGGCAAGTATCATTATAATGTTCCCTCTACAAACTCTTCGAAAATGTTATCAACGCGAAACTCAAATTATGCTTATCCACGCGCACGGATATATTATCTAGCCAGCAGCAATACGGGTTCTGCAAACATTTAGGATGCCCCACAGCCTCGTTTCAGGCCCAGGAAGCGATATTCCCTACTATGGAAAAGCATAGAAGCGCTTTTGTGAACTTTACAAGTAGTATTAGTATTAGTATAAGTATTAATTTTATATCAATCACTCGTTGGCCCGGATGGAAGCGCACGAGGGATCTTACTGTGGGAGGAAACCGGAGTACCCGGGGTAAACCGACGTGGTCGGGCAGGTGACCCCATACCTTTCCACGTTCGATCAAGGGGTTTCGAACCCCGGCCCGCCTAGGTGAAAGGCAAGTGTGTTACCACTGTGTCACCGGACCACCCTAAAAAGTAGCGCTTACGTTGTCTATTCTGATACTAGGAAAGCGTTTGACTCCTTTTGGCATTAAGTTCTCTTTCACAAGTTGCGTTGTCTCGGTCTAAACGGACCTATTTGTAATGTCATTCGTGATCCTTACGGAAGCATGTCCAGTGCCGTCTCTTGGGATGGTGGACATCTAAATGGTTCGCTGTCAACTCTGCTGAGTTAGTTCCACATGTTTATGACAAGTCTTCATTTACATACTTCTCGTCAAGCTTCAGGCCTCGAACTATGGGGCAAACATTTTATTTATTCCAGCGGGTAATCCTACTCTAGCGGACGACATTGCACTGATCTCAGTGTCATAGTTAGCCCTACATCACATGCTCGATATATGTTATAATTACAGTGTGTCTTGGAAATTTTCGTTCAGCAGCACGAAAATCCTGTTTTAGTTTTCGGGAACAACGCGTTTAAAATGGTATTTAGAAGCTGAGGCAATTGATCCACAAACCATGCAGGTACATCTCGGCACAGTGAAAGAATCGAAAAATCGCTCCATGTTATCCTCGGTTTTAATGAATGGAACATCTGTTACCTTAACCAACGTTTAAATTAAACCTGTATAAAAAGTAATCCTGCCTGTCTTTTTTTTACTGTTGCGGGCACTGCTGCAACTTATCTAATGCAAACATAAAAAGTACCCGGCGCTTCCAGCATTATGCCCTGAAACACATATTAACCTCATGCGATCAACAAAATCGGATATGGTGGAAAGTATGCTTGCTATTATGAGGATTGATGCTGATATATGCAAAACAATAATATCCCTGGACTGTCAGTTTGAAATCAAACGGATTTTCCTCGTGAGGTTGTTCCAATACCTTCTCGACAGTAATGTAGAACAGAGAGGATTCATCCCCGATATCGTTAACATATTCATCCTGTATGGCCTTATGAAGTATGTTAAAACTTACCTTGTGATTTCTCTACCAAGTATATGAATGGAAGGGGGTAATGAATCGCGTCGTTCTTGCTCGTAAAGACGTGTCACCTCGAAACAGACTTGACACCAATCCAGACTTCTTCCGATTCAGACGTAAACATGATACGTACAAAGCTTTACATCTATTCAGGATTCCAGCAAACGCTTAACAGACGAGGGACGTATATTTAGACTGTAAACGTATTACATTCGCGCCAAATGACACGCCGTCGCTATGTCACTGATGCGATCACCAAATGGGTGACGTCACAGTGCACTGTGTTACCTCTTGTGAAAAAACGGCGGAAATAAGACCAGACTTCATGTTTGAACTGCTGGAGAACTTTGGCGCTTATTACTTCTCGGCCTAACTAAACATTGACAATGAACAATTCCTCATTACCTCTCTTCTCGCCAACCTCCTGCCAGTTGTATAATTTAAAGACCACTATATTAATATTTTAGGCACTGAAGAAGTGCATCAGACATATATAGGACACACAAAATCAATATGATAAATAAGTTTTTAAGAAAACAAATAGATGAGCTCCATGGAATTGTGGATATACAAAATTAAGGAAGTCCAGAAGCATATAACTCCGATGAATTATATCTGAAGAAAAGCGTCATGATGATGATGATGATGATAATGATGATGATGATGATGGTGTTGGTGATGATGATGATGATGATGATGATGGTAGTGGTGGTGGTGGTGGTGGTGGTGGTGATGATGATGATGATGATGATGATGATGATGATGATGATGATGATGATGATGATGGTCGGGTTGTACACGGGTAACACACTTGGCTTTCACCTAGGTGGTCGGGGTTCGATTCACCAATCGGAAGTGAACAGGTATGGGGTCACCTGACTACGCGGATTTCCCCCGGGTACTCCGATTTCCTCCCACTGTAAGACCCCCTTGCGTCCTTCCATCCGGGCCAACAAGCATGGTTAATAAAAATTGATATAACTTGTTTCACAGTTGTTGTAAAATAAATAAAGTTTACAAAATTCACTTGAACAGACAGTTGCTTTAATGCGGATATTTTACATTCTTTATTGTATTAGTAAAGTATGGAACTCGCTTTCTTTATCTGATGTATATGTGCTCTTTCCATTTGACGTAATTCGGAGATCTATCGACCGAGATCACAAGGTTAGGGAACGCCAAATTAACATATATTCAATTAATTGAACCTATCTCAAATAATTGAAGATATGTGGTTCAATTCAATTCAAGATAGGTTTAATTAAATTAGAGATAGGTTCAATTCAATTAGAGATAGGTTCAATTCAACTGAAGATATTCTATTAAAGATAGGTTTAAATAAGACTAATTGAACCTATCTTCAATTGATTTGAACCTATCTGTAATTGAATTGTACCTTTCTCTAATTGAATTGGACCTATGCCTAATTGAATTGAACCTATCTTCATTTACGAACAAATAAGGAAAAGGGACGAATTAAAGATAGGTTCAATTTAATTAAAGATAGGTTCAATTCAATTGTTTTGAATATATATTAATTTTGCCTGGTTGTTACAAATTCTCCTGTATAGAGACACTCTGTAAGAAAGTAATTCTGATGATCTGAAAGCATTTAGTTGGTCATTTAGAAGAATTACACAAAAAAACGCACAAGACACTAACACTCATAGGAAGAGCATTGGCCTTAATACAGCACCTTGTGGAACACCTGAGTCCAATGTTGCCATGTCGACTAGCAATGTGAGGAGCGGGCCACTTGGTCCATTACGGTCTTGGGGAGCCTGGAATTGCATACTGAATACCTAATGCCTAGGGCTTGTTGAGGTTGCCTCTGTGAGATGCCTGTAGATCGTTAATGGTTTTTGGCTGCTATGTTATACATGGGTAGACTGATAAAACCATAATTGTTTTAATGATTTTATGATTAACTTTTAGCTAACTTTCGTCTAGATTTTAACACTCATCTTTTCTTCAAGCAATTATTTGATTAATCATTAATAGACAAAGGTGTAAGCTTCTATTTTTATAATTTAATTATAGATCGCATCTGGCGTTCGAACGAAGAAAAGACCCTTTAATTGATTTATTAATTGATTATTCATGACAAGTCCATAAAGGACGCAACAGATGTAAGGTGTAGTCTAATTTGTATTGCTGTATAATATGTCCTGCTGTAACTAACTTTCCACATTTGAAAGTGTCAATCACTTGTATGAGCTTTTATTTTCTTAAAAGTCCGCTTACTCTCATCTGAAAACGGAGGTTTGGCAGAATATCGAATTTATTCATTTGTCTATTTAAAGGGACATCACGGTAAACCAATTTTATTTTGTATTTTTTCATATTATTGGGTATATCTTTAAAAAAATATCCTTATGAACAATAACCATTCGAATTTGATGATATATGTATATAAAAAACATCAATTATTAATTATAAAAAGGTTATCACAATTCGTTGATCAATAGTCTGAATATGCAAATTTTGTGACATATACGATAACACGCATGCGCACAACACAATAAAACTCCTGAAAACAAAAATGGCTTCCAATGTGAATCGACTGCGGTTGAAAACGATAACAGCTTCCGCAATGAAGAAAATAATTGGAAAATGGGTCATACACAATCCTAGAATTAAACTGGGGAAGCAGTACAATACAGTTCAAACATGAAAACAGCAGTAATACGGACGCTGCTCGTATTCTGCTTGATTGCTGGATAGTAGGTCATGACAATCTCGGTAATATTTACACAAACTCGGTAATATTTATACAGTCTGTACCAGTACATCGCTACTGTCACCATACTATATGTACGGTGTTTACACTTATTTACACATAAATATATGTGCCGGAATATATACAGAACGTGTTATTTAACATTTAAACCACTGTATAATATCATTGTCCAACTAATAATTCGCCTTGTAAACTATCGTTTGTTTGTGTTGCCTCGATTTCAAAACAGTTACGTGATGATTTAAAAATAATTTCCGCGCTAAATTTAGAGGGGAATCCCAACTAAATCAAGTGGTCAAGCTGGACATGAGGATCGACTGTGAACATTGGGACAGCACAGAAACATAACTGGAAAGGAACAAAACACGTACATTAATTGAAAATTACAACGTTTTTACCGTGATGTCCCTTTAATTTATCAAAAGTCTCTACATGATAAAACGTGACTGAGGTACCAACCAGGGGTAAATCCATGATATTGGAACTCAAACTGATAAAAACAAGTCCAAAACATTAACAAATCGGAAATGTATGTTCATGGAAATTCTTATAACATTGAAGGAAAAACGAGTCAAATACTAAGGATGGAATAAGTCATGTGATATATGTGAATCATGTAATGGTATTTTATTAATAGATGCATATTACCTATGTTCATGTTATCTGAATATCTGCTTTTACAAATGTATTTACGAATTCGATATAGAATATTGTCAGAAAAAGAAATCCCGTTTTTAAGGAGATGTGAATATAGCGTTATCCGCTACTGAAAAGGCATATCTACCGTTCAGCTAGAGATAATTTCTCTATAAAGCTCGATCGGCTGAGCGTAAGACTGTTAATGATAAAACGGAGACAGGTAATTAAGCATAGAGATATGCAATTTGAAGAATCTCAAGAGTTCATATTACTAATGAACATCCAATCTTTAAAAAGTTTCTTATATTCAGAGAATTTTGATATTTTTTATGTACATTCGAGAATGATAATTGTGAATCATTGGTATAAACTTATTGCATTTTTGCCAGTGAAATATAGAAATTTATCAAACTAATAAAACTTTTATTTTCACTGCAGCTAGGAGCAGTGAAAATATAAGATTTTACAGTGAAAATATCATGTTTTGCAGTAAAAATGTATGTTTTCCGTTTTTGACCAATCAGAGCTAACTTTTGTATCCACCTCATTGAAACTGATTTTTTCCAGTCGAAGCGTAGATAGATAAATTGGTTATTTTGCCGTATTCCAGAAATATTCTGACTAGTTTTTGACAAAATACTCACTTGACGTTAGCTATTCATGCACAAATTCTCCAATAACAGCAGAAAACGCTTGAATTGCGTTGATCAGTCCTTTCAAAATGGCGCCGTCAAGTTGACGTGAAGGTAATAACGTCACAAATGATGACGTCCTTACTGTTCCCGCACTTTTTGACACTATTTTTTTTTTTTTTTATGTTTTTCAATTTTGTTTTTAAGCATATAAATGCAATAAAAAGATAACTGAATGGTTTACCGTTAAATGTAACATATATTTCGCTCGTATGACAGAATATTTCCATTCAATATCATGTATGTATTTCATTGATTTATGAAGTACATCATAAATGTTATATAGGTTCTACTACAGTTATGGTGAAAGAAAGTTAGATATTTTACATGCTAGACTGAAGCGCAATTGTAGTGTTTTCAATTATGACATGTATCAAGTAAATCTTATTAATGATCCGTTTTGCATCTGTTGACATCCTTGTGAAAATGCCTCTTTCATTTTTTTCTTTGAATGCAAATTGTATGATTTTTGAAAGATTGTACTCTTTCTTGCAAACCTGTTGTCTATGTAAAATAATATAAATATCTACGTTATGTTTATGCCAATGATGCTATCTCAATGATTCATGTAATATATTTGTATGTTTGGAGAGGGCGTCCATAAGTTCAAAAAAAAATGAGCCTAATCCTTTGTCACAATTAAATTGGCAATGAAGTATGAAATAAGTCAGAAGCAATAAAGGTTATACAGCTCTTAACCACAGGCGCTTGCATAGAAAATGTTATTTTCATTTTTTTTGACAGTGATATGTGTAATCTGTTAAGCTGTACTTAACAGATTACACATACCACTGTCATATCAAAAAAAATTGAAAGTAATATTTTCTATGCTCTTAACTTTTCAGCATTATCATAAGAAAAATTTGATACGCGAACAAGTATATATCAAAGAGCAGGTATAACAAATAATTCGTAAAGTCCTTTAATTTCTGACTCTAACATAATAATGATGCGTTTTCAGACCGAGAAATGTATAGAGTATGCAGATTGTAAATATAAACTTCCTGACTTTATACTATATAACTTTCCTTCTGTAGCCTCTTAGATAACCTTGATCTTTGCCAACAGGAACAGCTTGTAACATTTGATATGTTTATTGTTCTCCTGATTATTTTTTCCCAAAAAAAGGATTTAATTCCCCGTGTAAAAAATTAAAACCCCCCCCTTCCCCCTTTTAAATTTACGTTTTTCAAAAACTCGTCATTC
>NW_022981226.1:0-10067 GCF_902652985.1 Pecten maximus
TTTCCCAAATGATACTGTCCTATACTTACTGAGCTATAGACTTGGTGCTCACAGGAGGGATATCTAGATATACTGTACTATACTTACTGAGCTATAGACTTGGTGCTCACAGGAAGGATATCTAGTGATACTGTACTATACTTACTGAGCTATAGACTTGGTGCTCACAGGAGGGATATCTAGAGATACCGTACTATACTTACTGAGCTATAGACTTGGTGCTCACAGGAAGGATATCTAGAGATACTGTACTATACTTACTGAGCTATAGACTTAGTGCTCACAGGAAGGATATCTAGAGATACTGTACTATACTTACTGAGCTATAGACTTGGTGCTCACAGGAGGGATATCTAGTGATACTGTACTATACTTACTGAGCTATAGACTTGGTGCTCACAGGAGGGATATCTAGAGATACTGTACTATACTTACTGAGCTATAGACTTGGTGCTCACAGGAAGGATATCTAGAGATACTGTACTATACTTACTGAGCTATAGACTTGGTGCTCACAGGAAGGATATCTAGAGATACTGTACTATACTTACTGAGCTATAGACTTGGTGCTCAGTGCTGCTCACAGGAAGGATATCTAGTGATACTGTACTATACTTACTGAGCTATAGACTTGGTGCTCACAGGAAGGATATCTAGAGACACTTTACCTCCCTCTTGTGTTTTCAGAAAAGCAAACTCCTCCAAGATATCAATATCTTTCAAAGTTAAGGAAACCAAGTACTATATATACTGAAGACTATACACATCTCATTCAACAAGAGACCCATGGGCCCTAACTGTGACCTGAATTTAGAAATATTTATGTCATTTTGACAATTTTTGGCCCCGCCACTCAGTCCGCTGCGGATGGGGACCATATTATAATATGTAAGTTTGGTTGACCTTTGCCCATGGAAGGTTTCTGCAAAATTTCATTAAAATTGGTTCAGGGGTTTCTGAGAAGAAGTCGAAAACGTAAATTGTTTATGGATGTACGACGGCAGACAAAAGGCAACTAGGACACTGACACGTCAGAAAGGGCCCCGCTATGTGTCTGACCCTTCAGGGTAAATGTAATAATTATTGTCAGTGTTTTTCCTGCCTATATAACTGGGTGCGCCAAACAACCCCATTCTCAATGCGTTTTAGCATGATTTTTTCCCAAAATCAACTCGAAAATTCCAAATAACATTTGTATGACGACTTTTCACAATCAATGAAAAAATTCCCAGTTTCGTTTTTAGGAATACACTGTGCACTGTAAAATTGGTTAGCATAGAAAATTCAATGTGTGTGTTTGGGTGTAATTTACAGTTTGCGCTCAAATTTTCCCAATTTGGCATATTGAAGTTTTCCCAAAATACCCAGGAAAAACACTGATTGTAATATATTGACATGAAGCTATTAGATATATGTTTTTGATTAACCTTTGCTATTGTTTCATTAATGTTAGCATTAATAGGGCCACTGACAATACTGCTTATTATTATTGTATGGAAAAGCTAGCTAAAAGAATTCTACAAGCATTACACTTTTCAAATTTGTTTCAAATCTAATATCAAGGAGCACACAAACTGATATAAACTCAATGCAGTTATTCTAATAAGGTAAACTTGAGAGGGTTTTCTGAAAAACAAAACATACCAAATGTGAAGAAAAGGGGAGAAAAAAAGGATTTTTTAAAATATTTTAATAATGTCCTTTTTTTGTCATTTGAGGTATAAGAAATCCAAACCAGTACTTTTTTCACCTTTTTTTGTTTTAAAACTTTTTATATTTAGACCCAATCAACTTCAAAATTTGGTCGCTTGACACCAACTTACCTTCATAATGTCATAACAAAATCTTTAATACCATTTAAAAAATGTCAATCCGACCTTAACATATGACCCATTGACTTTGAACTTTGGTCAGTTGATATCTTGTTTGATTGTGACCAACTTTGCATAAGTCATAAATTATGCTAATGGAAGACTGTAATAGTATTGTATATGTATGTGTGTATTGTGGTTTTATGTTAATATGTAAAATGTTACATCATCGAAAATCGGCTTCCCTCAATACCTGTATGTACCAATTTTCGCCGCAATCAAATAATATCAAAATTTCTACCAATCAGAAGCCTCTGTTTCATTCCCATGACAACACAGGTTTTGGAAAGGTGAACCATTGTTCCCTCAAAACCCCTATATACCAATTCTCTCACCAAAATCGAACAATAACTAAATTTTGACCAATCAGAAACCTCCATTTGTTACCATGGCAACAGACGGTTTCGTAAGTGGTACCATTGTGTTTGGCTTCCCTAAATACCACTATGTACCAATTTTCACCGAAATCGAACAATATCAAGATATTTCAACCAATCAGAAACCTCCATTTGTTACCATGGTAACAGACGGTTTCATAAGTGGTACCATTGTGTTTGGCTTCCCTAAATACCACTATGTACCAATTTTCACCGAAATCGAACAATATCGAAATTTCAACCAATCAGAAACCTCCATTTGCTACCATGGCAACAGACGATTTTGTAAGTGGTACCATTGTGTTTGGCTTCCCTAAATACCACTATGTACCAATTTTCACCGAAATCCTCCAACTCTTGTCAATAATTTGGCGCAAAAGAAAAAAACGGACAGACGGACAGACAGACGGACAGACGGACAACCTGATTACTATAGGGCACCGCATCTTTGATGCGGGGCCCTAATAAACAATTCTGCAATCTGCTATAACTAATGTTTAAAATTTATATAAAAGCATATCAAAAAAAAGATCATTCATTGATAAGAAAATGTCAAAATTGTTTTGACTGCTAAAATCCAAAAGGGTCGATTACCTGGCATTTTGAAGCCGACCCAGGATGACCTTGACCGTTGACCTTTGAACTTGTGACCTTGAACTATGAGTTTGATCATTCTGTCAGTTAACTCTTGGTTTATTTCTTGACAACTTTGCATAATCGAATAGTGAACAGTTAAAAACAACAAAGATCCAGTATTTTCATGTTAATGTTAAAATCCAATATGGCCGCCTAACAGCCATTTTGAATCCGATTTGCATGAAATACTACACATCTGATCTAGGATGCATGAGGAATCATCAGTTCCAATTTGATACAAATCCTTCATCTCCTTCAATCATTTTTGTGCAGAAGAAAAAAAAACGGACAGACGGACGGACAGACAGACAGACGGACAGACGGACAACCTGATTAATATAGGGCACCCGCATCTCTCGATGCGGGGCCCTAATTAGAATAGGTCACCTGAGACTTGGTCTACAGAGTAAATTATTGGTTTGGAATGGGGACCTTTTGTTTGGAAGAGAAAGAGTGAATTAAGGATGAAAACTTTTAGGAGAAATTTATTCAATGACAGAATTTTCTCAAGAAGGAACTGAATGTATTGCAAATACCAAATACAAGAGGACAAATCCATGTTTTAATATAGTTCCAGAGCACATAGACTCCATTTAAAATCTAAACTTTTTGTTCATAATTATTTATTGATTTCGAGTTAGAATTTTACTTTTATTTATATGCCTATTGTTGTTTCTCTGTCAAAGAAAAACTATTAAAAACAATCATCATTAAGAAAACGTCATCATTCTACAGAATATGTAGAAGATTTGAGTATAATTGAGTTTAATTGTTGTAAGCCATTCATTAGCTGCGATAACATAGCTCTGGACGACTGACAATTTCTAACAGATGGTTTCGTAGAGCAGTGTAGGCAGAGTATGAATATTTGCTCTAGGCATTCATGTGAATCACAAACCCTTCATTCCAGTGTATGCCTATGTTCCTAATCAATATTAAGGACCTCTGCCTCTTAGATGATATTAAGAAGAACTCTATAAAATGATGTAACCTTAAAAGTAAGTCAAGGACATTTATTTGAACAAACTTGCCGTGTAAACTGACTAAAGGATACTTATGATAAAGTTGAAGAAGAGGTTATATGTAAATGATCCTTGGCTTCTGATCTTCTTTGCTACTTGCTGGAATAACTGTTCTTGTCTTGGCCAATCATATTGCAATAAAACAACCATGTGACCCAGGGCTGTGTCATCTGTTTTATTAGGAGATAATGCTTTTTCCTGAAAAAGAAATAAGAGATGAAATCTATCCTAAATATAAGGTAACAGTTGTTTAGTGTGGAAGCTGAAGGTTTTTGATATCAATCGCTTAGTATAATTTTTTCCTGGCTGCAATAATGTAGTTCTGGACAACAGATGGATGATTTCTGACTGATGGTTGCTGTCAGAGTAGTCTAGCTAGGGTATGATTTATAATTATACAAGTTATTACTGTTTGCTTAACAAAACTTGGATTCTGATGACACAAAATCTTGACCACTGGAGAAAATAACTTATAATTTGTGAACAGCTTTGAGATTGGTACGTTGCTGTGATATAGCAGTATATAAAACTGTATTAATAACAATCATACTTTTACGCTAACATCTTTTCCCTGTAATATGAAAAGGGAAATCATCCGAACGTTGTAATAATAAAAGTTATAACACACAAGAAATGTAGATAAAATAAAATGATCAGAAATACTCTGTGATATCCCAGACAATCTTACCTTTAAACAAGACAATAGGAGCTGAACACAATATGGAATTATCTCCTCCTCTGTACATAGTGTTAACAGTAGATGGCGCCCTGAGGTAGAGTCACTCGGTAAAGTACTTTTATCTGACCTCTGACCTCCAGGAAGGTACGATATGACCTCTAACAGGATTTCACATGCTCTCTACAATAAGATAAAAGTTTATATCCTTAAAGATACAACATTTTACCAGAGTGGTTCTAACTTCCAGTTATGAAATGATAAATAAACAAAGCACTATTACATAATGTAAAATTTAACACCTTCTCTTACGACTGGTTTTGATGAAAGGGTTCATAGTGTGAAAGATGTTATCACTGTAGCTAGGTCCTATGTATTTATACTGTAAAAGACTAAGGGGGAGGGGCATACATTGATTCAATGTTGAGTTATATCTTAATGCAGCATAATACAATGACATTTATTACCATTTTCACTAAAATAAGTGTGGTTGTTACAATGCATGGACTTATATTATAGGAGTATCTATTAGGTACATTCCAGTAAGATGTTTACCCAACAGGAGGACTCCAGGTGTGTTAACCATGGACCACTGTTAGTAGTGATTTAATTCAAACATTACCATATCACAAGCTGCCAACACACAGAATTTATTTCCTTAAAACTTTTTGAAGTCCTCCTGTTGGATTTTGCTGGAATAGTCCTTATTAAGAATTATATTCAAATCACAAAGATTGAAACTCAAAGTTTTACTTACACTATATTTGCCTAAGGCCATGAAACAACATGCCATCTGGAGGGAACTCCGAGTCTGAAATAGAAATATATTGATTTAAAACACTGGTACCAACACATGCCATTATCCTATAAAATGGCAGTAAACATCCAACCTTGTTTCTGATTGGTCAATGAGATCCATCTATCATATTATGATTGTTGATGGGTAAATACATGTAGATGGTATGCTAACATAAACAATAACATCCTCCATGCTCATGATATATTCCAGGAATGTAGAGGATAAAATTGTGTCTAACCTATGAATCGAAGATGATATACTCCAGGGATGGAGAGGACAAAACTGAGTCTAATGTATGGAGGATGATATATTCCAGGGACATTGAAGGCAAAATTGAGCCTAGCTCCTGGAGTATGAACATGAAGAGCCTAACTCTGAAACATTAAATACAACATATATGTAAAACTAGACTGACCTTCATGGTGTCCTTGACCAGAGGTGTACAGGACTGGAGGTGGGCGAGGGCATCCTGGAACGCTCCCTGTCATGTACAACAATTTGATAAGAGATGACAAAAAAATGATGGAAGTCTAATTTTGATAACACTGAATTTGACCTGTGAACAATCATACTAACATTTTAACTTGTCCAAGGTATTTCCAATATAAATATATACATGAAATCTTTTCACTGGTTAAGTTACCTCAAAATCAGCAAATAAGGTATGATTGCTACTACATTAAAAAAAGAGTGAGACAAACAGATAAATGGACAGATACACAGATAAATGGACAGATACACAGATAAATGGACCGATACACAGATAAATGGACTGATACACAGATAAATGGACTGATACACAGATAAATGGACAGATACACAGATAAATGGACAGATACACAGATAAATGGACCGATACACAGATAAATGGACCGATACACAGATAAATGGACTGATACACAGATAAATGGACTGATACACAGATAAATAAAGAGATACACAGATAAATGGACAGATACACAGATAAATGGACTGATACACAGATAAATAAAGAGATACACAGATAAATGGACCGATACACAGATAAATGGACAGATACACAGATAAATGGACTGATACACAGATAAATGGACAGATAACCAGATAAATGGACTGATACACAGATAAATGGACCGATACACAGATAAATGGACCGATACACAGATAAATGGACCGATACACAGATAAATGGACTGATACACAGATAAATGGACTGATACACAGATAAATGGACAGATATACAGATAAATGGACAGATATACAGATAAATGGACTGATACAGATAAATGGACAGATACACAGATAAATGGACCGATACACAGATAAATGGACCGATACACAGATAAATGGACCGATACACAGATAAATGGACCGATACACAGATAAATGGACAGATACACAGATAAATAGATAGATACACAGATAAATGGACAGATACAGATAAATAAACAGATACAGATAAATGGACCGATACACAGATAAATGGACCGATACACAGATAAATGGACAGATATACAGATAAATGGACTGATACACAGATAAATGGACAGATACACAGATAAATGGACAGATACACAGATAAATGGACAGATACACAGATAAATGGACTGATACACAGATAAATGGACAGATACACAGATAAACGGACTACCACACAGATAAATGGACTGATACACAGATAAATGGACAGATACACAGATAAATGGACAGATACACAGATAAATGGACAGATACACAGATAAATGGACTGATACACAGATAAATATACTGATACACAGATAAATGGACTGATACACAGATAAATATACTGATACACAGATAAATGGACCGATACACAGATAAATGGACTGATAAAAAGATAAATGGACTGATACACAGATAAATGGACAGATACACAGATAAACGGACCGATACACAGATAAATGGACCGATACACAGATAAATGGACAGATACCCAGATAAATGGACTGATACACAGATAAATGGACAAATACACAGATAAATGGACCGATACATTGATAAATGGACCGATACACAGATAAATGGACAGATACACAGATAAACGGACAGATACACAGATAAATGGACCGATACACAGATAAATGGACAGATACACAGATAAATGGACAGATACACAGATAAATGGACAGATACACAGATAAATGGACCGATACATTGATAAATGGACCGATACACAGATAAATGGACAGATACACAGATAAATGGACAGATACACAGATAAATGGACAGATACACAGATAAATGGACTGATACACAGATAAATGGACCGATACACAGATAAATGGACCGATACACAGATAAACGGACCGATACACAGATAAACGGACCGATACACAGATAAATGGACAGATACACAGATAAATGGACCGATACACAGATAAATGGACCGATACACAGATAAACGGACAGATACACAGATAAACGGACAGATACACAGATAAATGGACAGATACACAGATAAATGGACTGATACACAAAATAATGGACCGATACACAGATAAATTGACAGATACACAGAAAAATGGACAGATACACAGATAAATGGACCGATACACAGATAAATGGACAGATACACAGATAAATGGACTGATACACAGATAAACGGACCGATACACAGATAAACGGACTGAAACACAGATAAATGGACAGATACAGATAAATGGACAGATACACAGATAAATGGACAGATACACAGATAAATGGACTGATACACAGATAAATGGACAGATACAGATAAATGGACTGATACACAGATAAACGGACAGATACACAGATAAATGGACAGATACACAGATAAACGGACCGATACACAGATAAACGGACTGATACACAGATAAATGGACAGATACAGATAAATGGACAGATACACAGATAAATGGACTGATACACAGATAAATGGACAGATACACAGATAAATGGACTGATACACAGATAAATGGACAGATACAGATAAATGGACTGATACACAGATAAATGGACAGATACACAGATAAATGGACAGATACAGATAAATGGACAGATACACAGATAAATGGACAGATACAGATAAATGGACAGATACACAGATAAATGGACCAATAAACAGATAAACGGACAGATACACAGATAAATGGACCAATACACAGATAAATGGACCAATACACAGATAAATGGACCAATACACAGATAAACGGACAGATACACAGATAAATGGACCAATACACAGATAAATGGACCAATACACAGATAAACGGACAGATACACAGATAAATGGACAGATACACAGATAAATGGACCAATACACAGATAAATGGACCAATACACAGATAAACGGACAGATACACAGATAAATGGACCAATACACAGATAAATGGACCAATACACAGATAAATGGACCAATACACAGATAAACGGACAGATACACAGATAAATGGACCAATACACAGATAAATGGACCAATACACAGATAAACGGACAGATACACAGATAAATGGACAGATACACAGATAAATGGACCAATACACAGATAAATGGACCAATACACAGATAAACAGACAGATACACAGATAAATGGACAGATACACAGATAAATGGACAGATACACAGATAAATGGACAGATACACAGATAAATGGACAGATACACAGATAAATGGACAGATACACAGATAAATGGACAGATACACAGATAAATGGACAAATACACAGATAAATGGACAAATACACAGATAAATGGACAAATACACAGATAAACGGACTGATACACAGATAAATGGACAGGTACACAGATAAATGGACAGATACACAGATAAATGGACCGATACACAGATAAATGGACAGATACACAGATAAATGGACAAATACACAGATAAATGGACAAATACACAGATAAATGGACAAATACACAGATAAACGGACTGATACACAGATAAATGGACAGGTACACAGATAAATGGACAGATACACAGATAAATGGACTACCACACAGAAGCAGCATTAACTCCCAATAGGAGTACGTACCTGGTACATCAGCATGTCTGTCTGGAAATGTGCCATCCACGTCCACGTCTCCATTCTCCAAACCTCACACAGACCCACAAACTCTGTAACAGTTTATCTCACATTTATTTCTTTTCCCTTTTCCTATGTACATGTATATAAATTGAATGTATCTTTATTAATCTAAGTACCATAATCATGATTGAATTATATAAATTACTTTAGTTGAGCAGCGTGGAGGCTGGCAGTGGCATTAGTTTCAGAACCAATGCATCAGTAGAAACATATGTGCCCTAGGACCACACTCTGACAGGGAAATAACACACAGCCTAAGAAAGTAATTTGTTATGTTCCTGACTAGCCCTATTAGAAAATACCTCTCTGTAATTCCTGTTTAGAGTGGAGAAGTTCATAACATTTGAACGCTGTCAGAAAGCTCTCGATTATTTTCTGTGAGTCCGGTACACCAGGTGTTGCTAATATCTGTGTCGCTGATCCGCTCGTCTTGGACTTTTTTGCTTTGGACCTGTCATTAAAGAGAAATGGGCCTTTTCTAAAAATGGAAGCATATCAAAGTTTTTATGTTCTCAACTAGAATAATAGGTAAAAGGCTCAATTAAACGCTCACTCAATACCTAAAGCCCTGTAACTCTTGTTAAAGATAGAATCATTCAAGTGAACTACATATATCCTTGGGAAGAGCTTCAAAC
>NW_022981227.1:0-10178 GCF_902652985.1 Pecten maximus
TAACCCCTGAGTTCATCTAAACTTTCATTCTATTTACTTATCAGTTATGACTGATCTGTCGGTTTTACCATTCACCGTTTTGAAATATTTTGGGAATGGTTTGAAATGTTTCAAAATAACCAGCATTTTTAGGCAATGCGAGATTCCTTAGAGTGCTCAGCAGGTATTTCTCTAAAAGTTAATCCAGGAGTTATAAAACATATCCAACAAAAACATCAGAGCATAACACCGCCGTCACCATGATGGAAAGGACAGGATTCGCAATCTATATTTGCAGGAAGAACTAGTTTGTTAACACTAAAGAGATATGAGTGGAGATGAAAGCTTAATAGCATTAACACCCTTACCAGGCTCTCACATACAGCATTAACACATATATACCAGGCCCTCACATATAGACTATCATTTCTAACAAAAATATGTCACAGAATCACAGAATACAGATAGTGTTATATGTAAATAATTTGTATATTATAGTTAAACTGGAAAAATAATATAGACAAGTTAGTACATTCCCTAACCACTACCATGATGTACACCTGTACGTATAGGTAAACGTAAGTATAGTCCCGATCCATTATACAGACATTCGAGTGTTAATGTGATATTTGGCTGTACGTGTATTAGTAGTGGAAGTAGTATACTTCTAGTCGAATTAATGCACAAACTTACCCTTAAAACGTTTCTTATCTACAATTGTAAATAAAAACACACATGCAGAAAAACTCAAATGTTAGAAACAAAACATAATGAATACTACAGTGGTTAAGAAACTGATCACAAAGGATGATACATTTCAAACAACACGTTAAAAAAAAAGAAATCTACAGTAATACAATCTGATAGACTTAATATATATAATAATATAGGTGATAGTCAGGCTCCAACTTTAGCATATCTCATTCATGTTTTTATTTATTGTTTAGGAAGGTCACGGTCAATTAATTCAGTGATTAATATTTTTGATTTCCCTGTACCTAAAAGCAAAGCCTGGAATGAAGAAAAGGGTGAAGTGATGGGCAAAAATAGGAAGCAGATGAAATCTGGCTGTGCAGTTTGAAGCCCAAAAGCTTTTCTTGATTAAGGAGGTATATTTTCTTATCTCTCATTGGAATCATTGTTACTGGAACTATGCCTGTCTTCAAATTCATTTTTACTCAATGTAATTTTGTTTCTGTATGGAATCTCTATTAAAACTAGAACTGTCGCCAGGATGGCTGACTAATACCCCCGCAATCTACACGAGTCAATGGTGAATTTGAACTCTTAATTAGAGGCTAACTAAGATAACCCAGTAATATAGTGACCAGTTGCCATAGCAACCATATTTTCAGAAAAAGAAAGTGGCATGCACATCCCCACATGGTCCTCTATATTTGTGTGAAGTTTCATTGAAATCGGCCCTTCGGTTTAGGAGGAGTTGTCCGGACAAACTTAAAGTTATGGTTCTTATCAGAAAACCTGTTTATAGTGACCAGTTGCCATAGCAACCATAATTTTGAGAAAAAGAAAGTGGCATGCACATCCCCACATGGTCCTCTATTTTTGTGTGAAGTTTCATTGAAATCGGCCCTTCAGTTTAGGAGGAGTTGTCCGGACAAACTTAAAGTTATGGTTCTTATCAGAAAACCTGTTTATAGTGACCAGTTGCCTTAGCAACCATAATTTTGAGAAAAAGAAAGTGGCATGCACATCTACACATGATCATTAATATGTGTGTGAACCTTCATTGGAATCGGCCCATCAGTTTAGGAGGAGTTGTCCGGACAAAATGTGTCTACAGACAGACGGACGGACAGACAACCTGATTCCAGTATACCCCCCCCTAACTTCGTTGCGGGGTATAATCACTTGATGAATTATATTATCATTCAACAACAATATCTGACCTTGGTCCATGATCATTACTTTACATGCTGAGGTGAACTTTCTATTGGCCAATTAGCATGGATTGTACCCAGAAAATTTAGCTGGAACATTATTTTATGGTTGAAATATAACATCATAAATGGCTTAATTCTAAATCAAACATTGAATTGTTAGCCAATCAAGGTGAAAGTGTGGTGATGGGATTTTTTTTAGATAATAAATAAAAAAAGACAAAAATGATAAATATCTTCATTTTTTTCAGGCTGTAGGGTTTTATCCTGGAGTTCTCTATGATTTTTTTTGATGCCTTAATAATGCAAATAAGTTGGCATTTGGTAAAAGATGAGCAGAAATGTGTAAAAAAAGGTGTGCAAAGAAGTTTTCTGGAGTTACCTCCCTTGAGGTGATGTGCGATGACATGAACCACTACATTTGACAAAAGTTTACCTGGCTTCAGCTCAAGTATGGGCAGAGGTTGAACTGTTAACACATCAATAGATCAAATTATCCTCAGGTACAAACACAAGGGCTACCAACAGTGTACAGCAACTCTACTAAAAGGTTTATTATTATAGTAACAGGGAATTTATAGAGTTGTAAACATTTAATGACACCTGCTGACTGTTGAAATCCTGGGGTCTGAAGGGTGTTTCTTCCCTCTTTCAAATTACTTGGTCTCTGCTGAGGTATCTCACAGAGAGGTATATTCAATACTAGAAATCTCACATGATATTGTGGAACATTTTATAGGTTCAAGGACCTTTTCACCTCACTTAACATTAACCAATCAAAAACTCGGATGCACCAAGACATGATTTTATTTGTCCAAAGTAGCACCAGATAATTATTTATAATATTACAATATCATGTGATGTTAATCACAGCTTAAATATTACATAATTTTAACCTTCCTTTCATTCCCAGATTCCCTGTGTTAGAGACTTTACCAAGTCATGTCTGGTAATAAGCCCACACATGCCCTACGCCATTTAATTGCCCTTTAATAAGCCCACCATGCCCTACATCAGTTGATTGCCCTTTAATAAGCCCACCATGCCCTACGTCAGTTGATTGCCCTTTAATAAGCCCACCATGCCCTACGTCAGCTGATTGCCCTTTAATAAGCCCACCATGCCCTACATCAGTTGATTGCCCTTTAATAAGCCCACCATGCCCTACATCAGCTGATTGCCCTTTAATAAGCCCACCATGCCCTACATCAGCTGATTGCCCTTTAATAAGCCCACCATGCCCTGCGTCAGTTGATTGCCCTTTAATAAGCCCACCATGCCCTACATCAGTTGATTGCCCTTTAATATGCCCACCAAGCCCTACATCAGTTGATTGCTCTTTAATAAACCCACCATGCCCTACATCAGCTGATTGCTCTTTAATAAACCCACCATGCCCTATGTCAGTTGACTGCCCTTTAATAAACCCACCATGCCCTATGTCAGTTGAGTGCCCTGTAATAAGCCCACCATGCCCTACATCAGCTGACTGCCCTGTAATAAACCACCATGCTCTACGTCAGCTGATTGCCCTGTAATAAGCCCACCAAGCCCTACATCAGTTGATTGCCCTTCAATAAGCCCACCATGCCCTACATCAGTTGATTGCCCTGTAATAAGCCCACCATGCCCTACATCAGCTGATTGCCCTGTAATAAGCCCACCATGCCCTATGTCAGTTGAGTGCCCTTTAATAAGCCCACCATGCCCTACGTCAGCTGATTGCCCTTTAATAAGCCCACCCCTAATTAGAATCAAAGTACAATGTCTCTCTGGGCTTACTACAGGATAAATGAAATGTATACAAGTTTAGATTAGTGGGCACAATTTCAGGGTACAGGTGATAATACGTGGTAGTCATCATACCATGAGAGCGACCCAATACTTTTCTAATTTTGTAAAACATATAAATTTTGTATATAAACTTCATGCAAAAAATGATAAATAATGAGTAAAAATAAATAAAAAAGTAAGTCCAAAATGTTAAAAAAAAAGAAAAGATGTATTCCACAAAATTTTTCACTTCGACTCCAGAAATAGTTTACCCCCAAAACAACCCTGAAACCAAATATCAGAACCCTAGTACACTTATAAAGGAGTTTACTGATTTACTAATTTCAACACCAAAAACTTAATATTTAGAATACAACGCTGATATTGACGCCAATGTTGGGGTATACCATCTTTGAACTATGAAGTGACATATATCTTGATATCAATACTTCTTTCTTTTTATATCTAAAGTTAAAATGATTATTACCGATACTATCAGCAATCTATTATTGAGGTGAAGTGGTTCTATTCTTACCAAATCACAACTACAAAGTAACACACAGTACATGGTATATTGTGCAGGATAGTATAAATACAGTATATATAGTATATCACATCTAACAAGCAAATCTATACAAGCTGGGGCGGTATCTAGGCTTAAAAAGGGGATAACTCTCACCTTCTTTGACAGGTTCAGCTAACACTGAGGAGTTCTTCAGAGACGCCTTGCTGTCACTCTTCCTGCCAAAGTTGGGAAGTGATGACGACCTACAAAACATCATTACAACTGTCTTAATTCAACTTTATCGTGTCTGTCTCAAATCAACCTCATCACATCCGTCTCAAATCAAACTCATCACATTCGTCTCAAATCAGCCTCATCACAACTGTCTCAAATCAACTTCATCACAACTTTCTCAAATCAACCTCATCAAAACTGTCTCAAATCAACCTCATCACTACTATCTTAAATCAACTTTATCACGTCTGTCTCTCAAATCAACCTCATCACATTCGTCTCAAATCAACCTCATCACATTCGTCTCAAATCAACCTCATCACATTCGTCTCAAATCAACCTCATCACATTCGTCTCAAATCAACCTCATCACAACTGTATCTCAAATCAACCTCATCACAACTGTCTCAAATCAACCTCATCACAACTGTCTCAAATCAACCTCATCACAACTGTCTCAAATCAACCTCATCACAACTGTCTCAAATCAACTTCATCACAACTGTCTCAAATCAACCTCATCACATTCGTCTCAAAACTGTCTCAAATCAACCTCATCACAACTGTCTTAAATCAACTTCATCACCTCTGTCTGAAATCAACCTCATCACAACTGTCTCAAATCAACCTCATCACAACTGCCTCAAATCAACCCCATCACATTCGTCTCAAATTAACCTCATCACAACTTTCTCAAATCAACCTCATCACAACTGTCTCAAATCAACTCATCACTACTGTCTCAAATCAACCTCATCAAAACTGTTTCAAATCAACCTCATCAAAACTGTCTCAAATCAACCTCATCACATTCGTCTCAAATCAACCTCATCACAACTGTCTCAAATCAACCTCATCACAACTGTCTCAAATCAACCTCATCACATTCGTCTCAAATCAACCTCATCACATTCGTCTCAAATCAACTTCATCACAACATTCTCAAATCAACCTCATCAAAACTGTCTCAAATCAACCTCATCAAAACTGTCTCAAATCAACCTCATCAAAACTGTCTCAAATCAACTTCATCACAACTTTCTCAAATCAACCTCATCACATTCGCCTAAAATTAACCTACGATTTGTTGAAGAAATCTTTCTTTTGTTTCCACATTTGTAGTGAGATTGTAAAAAGTACCTGGAGAATGCTGGTTCGTTCCTGTTGATTCCGTCACTGTTACTGTACGCCTCGTTCTGACACTTCCCACTGTAAATAACAAGATGATCAATAAGAGTAAGTGAGGATAGATCCAACATCGGTTCAGTTATATGTCGGTAGGTCGTTAGTCCCTCGCCTGGATACCCGAAGGTATGCAGGGTGATTAAAGAAAAGAGACTAAAGAGATGAGTAGGGGTCAAATCAACAGGAAATGGAGACCTTGATGGTTTATCTATTTATTAGTCAACCAGTTTCGCACGAGATTTTGCTTCCACAGGACATACAAAATACAGGTTTTTGGCTCCTAAAGTACTAACAATGAGAATATCACTTTGGTTACCAACTATCATATAATACTGCATTATTAGTGACATCCTCCATAAAGAATGTTACTCGATCTATACAGAAACTGAATATGATACACTAGTATTACCACTAAAATATATTACATAGTTCTACATGTTGTGAAGAAATATTTTACTTATTAAGTTTTTTTTTGTTATTGTGTTTCACATCCACAGCAGCTATTCTTGATCATCAATTTACTTCATCTAAACAGATGATAAATATCAACATAAAACATCAAAACTAAATCACACAAAATTGAAGTCTACAGTATATTATCATTAGGATCCAGGTGTCCACTTACCTGAACCTGAACTTTGACCCTCGTGAGAACAATGACCCTCCTGACCTCAGCTTTGGCGGGTTGTCAGAATTGGGCAACCTGGGAGAAACAAATTGAGGTGTTTTGATTTTTTTCTCCCCCAAAATAACAAAAAAAAAAGTACATGACACCTGTTAATAAAAAAATCTAAGAAACAGAGTAAGACAAAATTGTCTTCAAAATTAGAAATCTTTAACAATTTCATTGTCTGCTTTGACCGTGTTTTTTTTAAAATCCAATACCTCTCTCTCTCTCTCTCCAAAAAGATGAATCTGAATTAATTATGGAAATAATGCTTCTGCTCTGCTATATTTAACATCAGTTTATTCCAATTTTGATTTACTTGACAACCCTTCTAGATTTGACTTTCATGACAACCCGTCTAGATTTGACTTTCATGACAACCCTTCTAGATTTGATTTTCATGACAACCCTTCTAGATCTGACTTTCATGACTACCCTTCTAGATTTGACTTTCATGACAACCCTTCTAGATTTGACTTTCATGACAACCCTTCTAGATTTGACTTTCATGACAACCCTTCTAGATTTGACTTTCATGACAACCCTTCTAGATTTGATTTTCATGACAACCCTTCTAGATTTGATTTCCATGACTACGTACCCTTCTAGATTTGATTTCCATGACTACCCTTCTAGATTTGATTTCCATGACTACCCTTCTAGATTTAATTTCCATGACAACCCTTCCAGATTTCATTTTCCTGACTACCCTTCTAGATTTGATTTCCATGACAATTACCCCTTCTAGATTTGATTTCCATGACTACCTTTCTATTTCCTGACAAGTTCTACCATTCAAGGTTTCAAAACTTTTGGCCCCCTGACATCACTGTCAAATCCTAGAAGGACATAACAGCTGTAGTTATATATTAATGATTTAACAGGATCTGTAGTTCATATTTAAGGTGTTAATCCCTCAAGTGTGTATATTGTACATTTCCTTTACCTATAAATACTCATTAACACATTTTCTTATAAATAATGGCTCATTTTGAAAACCTCACAATACATATAGTACATAATTACATCAGTAGAAAGACATGTCTTAACCTCCATACCATTATTTATGTTGTTTAACTTTTTCAGAAACACCTGTTAATATAGAGTTAAGTTGGGACAACCCTACTGTGGAGGGTAAGATGCATCACACAGGAACATCCTCTCCTACATGAAGCAGTCCAATAGGATTCAAGCATTTAACAATCTGTTCCAATAAAACCTGACAGTACAGATGAAAACTTAGTGATCTTTAACAACCCAACTGTATATATACAACATTTTACATTGTTAAACATCGGACAAGATTTACGACACATCAGATTCAGAGATGGATCAGGTGTTTACCACATAAACATTTAATGTCCATATGTGGAGTTAGAAAATATATCTACAGATGGTTTCCACGGAACATTAAGGCCCGTGTCAGAACTCAATTATCAACGGTAAAATAATGTTTGTCGAGCTGCTGTAAGTACTATTGTGGGAATTGAATATCAATACTCAGAAGTTTGTGTGGGGCAATACATCTACCAAATTACATTTGATATGGGACTGTCAGAATCAACAGACAACACCGAGAAAGTTAGAACCAGACCAGGACAATTTCAACACTAAATTCTTGATATTGATTCTACCAATAAACATTCACATAGATCACAGATTATTTTCTGCGTAATACAAGCATCGGGAGGAAATGGTTGTACATCAATACCATAGCAACAAACAACAAAATATCATTTCACTATCCACTTTTTTTCTAGATCTCTAATTGATTTATCAAACTCATAAGTTATACAATTATCTATTCAAATTAACTAAAGAGTATCTTTCATTTTAATGAAAAAATCTTTGTTGAGCATAAACAAATTTAATGAATGTACAATGTACTTGATAATTCTTGGATTGGAATTTCCATGGGCAGGATAGCGTAGCTTTCAAGCCTAAATTCTCCCTTTGACAAACTCCTTTTGAGTATATAACTACTGAGTTTTAACTGATTCTTCTTTGGGACAAATTGAATTTTCAATACTATACAAAAAGATTACTGATAAATGTCTAGGGTGAAAAATCAAAGAGTCCATCCCAAATGTGGAAGGTTGGCAAGTATGATTCAATAGTAATATTTTTCCTACAACATTTAGAATATTCCGAATGGATAGATCCCCGACTGTGAAAAGTGGGTTTCTATATATAGTCAGAGTGGTATTACTCACGTAAAGAATAACTGTTGTTCCACAGCACATCTCCATAGGTATTTACATGCCCCGACTGTCTGGCACTTGTAGCCGATTGGTTGCTGCTTCTGTCAATCATTAAAAATCAAACATGGGGTTTATTATTATAAATAAAACTTAATCACCCAACGTCTTAGCCATCCAATGTCTTAACCACATAATGTCTTAATCCTCCAATGTCTTAATCCCCAATGTCTTTATCCCCCAATATCTTAATCCCCCAATGTCTTAATCCCCCAATGTCTTTATCCCCCAATGTCTTAATCACCCAACATTTGAATCCCTCAATGTGTTAATCACCCAACATCTTAGTCACCCAGCATCTTAATCCTCCAATGTCTTAACTTCCCAATGTTTCAATTAACCACCCAATGTCTTAACCACCCAATGTCTTAATCACCCAATAAAATCCCTGTAGATGTATTTTATTTTGGACGAAGGGTACCAATATTTGATTCTTGTAAATGTAATCCTTCTCAATGCAATGGTTCTTATCCTGTACTAGAATAATGACATTTGTAAAATTTTAAATGGTTATAATTTCAAATCACTGTAAGAAATTTTGAGAATTAACGCTAAAGATTTACTGAAATTGCACCAATTTTATTATATTTAGCATAAATTTAAATCACAAATACAAAATGGGCATACCTGAAAAGTAAATTGTGTATATTGATTAAGTCATAAACAATGAACTCAATATTCAACTACAGTACATGGTACCACCAGCTTGTGGCTCTTAACTAAGAAGAGTCTATGTAAGGTGATTTATTAACGAGTGTCTATAATTGTTAACAAGATTGTCTTCACTTTTCAGTAGCATATCAAAAAAACACACCATCATTGACAAATATGTCACAATAAAAACAAGAGATCCCAGAGGGATCTTGGCGCCCACCATTGAATGATCTTTATAGGTTCCATGTCAGATTGATCTTTTCTCTACTTTTCCCTTCCTCTAAGTCTTACTAATCTGTGTAAATTCAGAAACAGCCCTCTAATACTTTTCAAACAAGGGGAACCTATAATAAAATTTAAGATTTAGCGATAATGGCTGTCTGTCGGCCATGTTGTTTTCAGATTGGTCCCAAAATGCAACACCAGGGACCAAGGAGAACCTACATATGAAATTTGAGAAAGATCCCTTCAGTAACTTCTGTAAAATAGCGATAACAAACTTCAATTGTCAAAATACAAGATGGCTGCCTGTTGGCCAGGTTGTTTTCTGATTGGTCTCAAAATCCAATATGCATAACTAGGCACAGAGGGCAACCTACATATGAAATTTGAGAAAGATCCCTTCAGCCATTTCTGATAAATAGCGATACAAAATTCAATTGTCAAAATCCAAGATGGCTGGTTGTCGGCCATGTTGTTTTCCTATTGGTCCCAAGATGAAATATGCAGAACTACAGACCAAGGGGAACTTACAAACAAGTTTGAGAAAGATCCCTTCAGTACTTTCTGAGAAATAGCGATAACAAACTTCAATTGTCAAAATCCAAGATGGCTGCATGTCGGCCATGTTGTTTTCCGATAGGTCTCAAAATGCGATATGCATAACTAGGCACCAAGGGGAACATATATATGAAATTTGAGAAAGATCCCTTCTGTACATTCTGAGAAATAGCGATAACAAACTTCAATTGTCAAAATCCAAGATGGCTGCCTGTCGGCCATGTTGTTTTCCAATAGTTCTC
>NW_022981228.1:0-10028 GCF_902652985.1 Pecten maximus
ATATATCATGTGTACATTCGTATCCGGACTCGACGACATCACTTGCCCCGCCATTGGGACAACTGCCATAACGTTCTTTTTTAAGAACTGCGGGTATTTCTGGCTATGCGATTGGGTGCCGTAGATCGTGAGTTCGAGGCCCGGTCAGGGCACGAGTCAAAAAGTTGTCTTCCTTCGTCATTTGTGTTGCTAAGTTATACATATATATATAGTACATGTATTTATATACAGGTTACTGACAACAATCATTTTAAATGCCCAGTTTGGTTTTAATCCTTGACTAACACAGTTGATGCTGCTTGTCCAATACTCTGTGATTACAAAATGTTTTACTGAAAATAAACGGCTGTGTTGCCGTTAAGTGGATTTTGAAATTAAAAAAAGGTTGATTGCTATCTTGATAGGATCAATCTATGGTATGAGTTGTCTTAGTTAGGGACTTGGGCGTGTTTATGTCAAATCGATGTGACAAGTGGGAGACCTTGCGTGACTTTCAATACTGCTTGTCAGATCTTTTCCGATAATGCAATCGGATTGATACAAAGGACATTTTGTCTCCGATACTTTTGTCTTTATATGTTAAATATAAACCTCAAAATACACAAATCATTATAAGTTTGAAGAACCTAGTCATTTCCTTGCTTGACAGTCTTTTTCAAATTATACAAAGCAATGTAATTTACCAGTAAAAATTATAAGACTAAAAATGCTGTTTTTAGAAAAGTCGGGAAAATTCGAAATGAATAAATCACGGATGGCTGCTGTCCAGGTAAAGTAGTCTACGGCTGGCAGTGCTGGTATTGCCGCGTGACAGAACCGCCCGAGGCGAATCTCGCAATATTCGTCATGACGTTTAATATTAGGCGATTTTCACGAAAACTGGATTGCTCCGTCAATACTAGATTCGAGGAGCAGAATTAGCGTCAGTGGAGAAAAAATAGATCCTGTCGGACATTTCTAGACTGTCGGGGAAACTTTTAGATAGTCATGAAATAAATAGTGTAAAGTTCATGATTTCTAGATAGCTCGATAGAATTAGACGGTGGTCATGTTAAATTGGATATGATTCACAGAACTAGCTTTGACCGTCGAAAATTAGCCATGAAAATTCATAATTAGATACGATGCTGAAAAAATGGACTGGGTTGGGTTAAATTAGATCTTTTTTGGTAAAATTGGTGAAAATTTCAGAATTAGTAGAAAATATGAAAAAACTAGTACATTCGTGTCTCCCAGTGTACAGCTGTAGGTAACAACGGGTATACAATATTACATGTTAGTTGTAGTCAGGGACACAGGGAGCTTAGTTTAGAGCTGTGTAAGTTATACCCAGCACTAACTACAGCTGTAGATAAACTTGGGTATAATTGTCTACATCACATAGCCAGGTGGACATCAGATGTAGACATGTTCACTGATTGTGAACGTCACGTTAAACAGAACGTAGAGAAAACAGGAGGTAAGTATGACATCACGACCTTACTTACTAAACGTCGGCAATCTGTTTTAGATCTGGCAAAGGAACGGACAGAGTGGGGGGAGTTAGATAACAACCCTTTGTATGATCATCTTGTCAAAGTGTTTAATAAGTAAATGTATTAAATATTCACACTTCTATACATTAACTTGTGTAACATAATGACAAAATAAACAGCAACGAACAGAACACTGTGGAAACCTTTTGTAGGATCATCTTGTCAAGTTTATTTGTAAATAAAAGTACTTAGAAATAGTCACACATACTTCTTAACCTTCTATACATTAACTTGTATAACATGGTGTATAATTAAACAAAGATTAAGTTGAAGAAACAATTTATTTTCATCATTGTTCACAAAAACAAACAAAAGTCGCCAGTTTTAGAAATTTTCTTCGGCGATAGGGGGTCCTACTAATTACAGCCCGGGGCTGCCCGGTACTGCCCGGTACCGCCCGGTACTGCCCGGGGAATATATATTGACCGCCCGGACTCTTATTTATATCTAAACACTATTTAAACTATTATGTATGGATAGATGGTAGCTTAATCAATAATATGATAAACAATGGTGAAAATATATCAATATTTGACAGAGTTATACTTATGTGAAATTAGCGATCTCGCAACCTAGCGCTCGGGATGAGACATAATCTTGTTATTTGCAATTATACGACCGCCCGGGCTTTCAATTTTATCCAGACACAATTAAAACTATAATATATGGATAGATAATAGCTTTAACAATAATATGATACAAAATTGTGAAAAAATATCAATATTTCACAGAGTTATAGCTACGATCTCGCAACCTCGCGCTCGGGATGAGCCATAATCTTGTTATTTGCAATTTTACGACCGCCCGGGCTTTTATTTATATCAAGACACTATCAAAACTATGATATATGGATAGATGGTAGCTTAATCAATAATATGATAAAAAAATGGTGAAAATATATAAATATTTGACAGAGTTATACTTATGTGAAATTAGCAATCTCGCAACCTAGCGCTCGGGATGAGCCGTAATCTTGTTATTTGCAATTATATGACCGCCCGGGATTTCATTTTTATCCAGACACAATTAAAACTATAATATATGGATAGATAATAGCTTTATTAATAATATGATACAAAATTGTGAAAAAATATCAATATTTCACAGAGTTATAGCTACGATCTCGCTACCTCGCGCTCGGGATGAGTCATAATCTTGTTATTTGCAATTATACGACCGCCCGGGCTTTCATTTTTATCAAGACACTATCAAAACTATGATATATGGATAGATGGTAGCTTAATCAATAATATGATTAAAAAATGGTGAAAATATATAAATATTTGACAGAGTTATACTTATGTGAAATTAGCAATCTCGCAACCTAGCGCTCGGGATGAGCCGTAATCTTGTTATTTGCAATTATATGACCGCCCGGGATTTCATTTTTATCCAGACACAATTAAAACTATAATATATGGATAGATAATAGCTTTATTAATAATATGATACAAAATTGTGAAAAAATATCAATATTTCACAGAGTTATAGCTACGATCTCGCTACCTCGCGCTCGGGATGAGTCATAATCTTGTTATTTGCAATTATACGACCGCCCGGGCTTTCATTTTTATCAAGACACTATCAAAACTATGATATATGGATAGATGGTAGCTTAATCAATAATATGATAAAAAAATTGTGAAAATATATCAATATTTGATAGAGTTATACTTATGTGAAATTAGCGATCTCGCAACCTAGCGCTCGGGATGAGCCATAATCTTGTTATTTGCAATTATACGACCGCCCGGGCTTTCATTTTTATCCAGACACAATTAAAACTATAATATATGGATAGATAATAGCTTTAACAATAATATGATACAAAATTGTGAAAAAATATCAATATTTCACAGAGTTATAGCTACGATCTCGCAACCTCGCGCTCGGGATGAGCCATAATCTTGTTATTTGCAATTTTACGACCGCCCGGGCTTTTATTTGTATCCAGACACTATTAAAACTATGATATACAGATAGATGGTAGCTTCATCAATAATATGATCAAAAAATGATGAAAAAATATCAATATTTCACAGAGTTATAGCTACGTGAAATTAGCGATCTCGCAACCTCGCGCTCGGTATGAGCCGTAATCTTGTTATTTGCAATTATACGACCGCCCGGGCTTTTATTTATATCCAGACACTATTAAAACTATAATATATGGATAGATAATAGCTTTATCAATAATATGGTAAAAAATTGTGAAAAAAAATCAATATTTCACAGAGTTATAGCTACGATCTCGCAACCTAGCGCTCTGGATTACCCATAATCTTGTTATTTGCACTTTTACGACCGCCCGGGCTTATATTTATATCAAGACGCTATTAAAACTATAATATACGGATAGATGGTAGCTTTATTAATAATATGATCAAAAGTGGTGAAAAATTTCAATATTTGAGTTATGGCTGTTACATGTATTTGCATTTATACGACCGCCTGGGCTAAGTATGGGATCGTTTGGATGGTTGGTTAATTGTTTTGTTAAATTAAATGCAAAGTTTGCTATCATTTACAGAAGGAAATGCTTGAAATATTATGCATTTTACAAGTATGAAATTTCCTATGCCGTTACATAGGCTACAGACTTGTTATTTCATTTTCTGGACCGCCCGGTACTTACTATGTACACAATATAAGTATTTATAGAGAAATTAAGGTGTTTAAGTATCATCAATCTTATTTCATGGACATATACTTAATCATCATCTTTGAAGTTCACATTTGCGGCTTTTCGAAGGAACTTCAGACTTTATTCATGTAAGCACTATCCATAAATGTAAATGATAATTCAATAGAGTAAGTATACAACGTAAACAAAACGTATGTAACTGTCCAATATCTTTCGAAATACTTTTCCTATACCTCTCTTTATCATTTTTGTTAAATTCCTGAGTTTTGAGGGGGGACTCTGTAATTGATTAATTCATTTGTTTAATTGGTCACGTCACACAAAATCATTTAAAACAATATTTATCCTATTCACAAAATTATGAGTGCCGTCCCATATTTGCAGAGTATTTGTGTATATTCATTTCATTATTATTTATAACGACAATTTCTTCCGCCTGCATACACGCTTCGTTTCATGTTTTCATCTATTTTATCAATGTCAGACTGTAAATCATAAATTTGGCAGTGTTTACCCTGATGCAAACCTAGACATATGATTTACGTTTTTTATTTGACATATATATTGTGTCTTAGAAAATTGTCTTGTTTGACGTGTTAGTTAGCAGAGAAATCGGTTGTTATTTGCGAACATAATATTATGAATTGTTGTTTTAAAGCAATAATTGTCACCAGCCGGCATAATGTAAAGAGGCGTCACCTTGTCTGGGTGGTATGTTTTTTGTAATTGGGAAATATACATGCATCATTTATAACACGTGACATTTCGTGCCTCGAAAACGATTGGGCAAGTGTATCACGTGGTAATTATGCATAGCAGTAGAATTCAGCGGACTTACTATCCAATTGATCATCAATTAGCTACTGGCCATCACCATTGACAGCATCTTTACTCAAACGAAGATTCACTGTCAATACCTACTCCAGGATAGCCGTTATCACAAAACTTCTTACCTCTAAGATCGCTCTGATATATATATATATTTTTTTGCCTGTTCCAAACATTATCATTCGAACTTGAATCAGTTTTCTGTAATTTATATTATATACATTTCACTGTTAAGAAACTCAAGCTTAAGAAGTTCTTAAGCTAAGATTTTTTTTTGTGATTTGGAAGGATGTCAAGGTATATACATTTAACTTCATTTTACATCACACCTTTTAGTCAACAATAGATATCTATATATAAAAAATAACAAAAAACTTCTTCAGGCGGACTACCTTTGTTTGAAACATGATGTCAATGGTTTTAATCAGAGTTAGGGCTTTTTTTAAGAAAAAATGAAATTTGTATTAATGCATATATTTTGCATTCAAAATATTGTGGACATGATATAGGTATTATGACTGTCATCGCTTTGCATAAATCGTCTGATGACTCAATATTAAGTGGTATACATATATATGTGATATATATATGTATTTCTTTCTGAATCAACGTCTTGAATTAATTTGTAGAACTTCCGAAACTTAAAAACAAAAACAAACAAAAAATGTTTATCATCAATATACGTCAAAACAATTTTGGAAGTTGCGATGAGTTGTTCTTCGGACTGAGTTATCATATGTGTGTTATACTCTTCGTGTGTTTGTGTATTTATATGAAAAAAAAGTCTATGTGTCAGAAATGCACAAGGATGGTTTTCTTATTGTAAACATTCCAAAATTCTCAGTTACATTCTCAGGTACATCATGTATCATTTTTTTGGTCACATCGCGCTAAATCCCGTACGCTATTGGTTGTTTCGACTTAAACTGAAAAAACTTGCGTCATTTAAAATTTAAAATATCTGAAAATATGCATTTTACACACCAATAAACGACCCCCCCCCCCCCCCCCCCTCCCCCCCCAAAAAAAATAAAAAAAAAATAAAAAAACGAATTATTCCTTACATATATCAATGTAACTTATTATTCAATATAAGAATCTTGTGCAAACAAAGAACAAAGGAAGTATCATTGATATTATTTAAAAAAAAAAAAAAAAAAAGGTATTCTATATACCTGTTTAATTTAGATTAAACATATCTAGTTGCCATTAAAAGCAAATGGATTTGGCACAACTTACATGAACATTATAGACGCCATTTCCTAATAATATTATTACACATATATAAAGATGACTTAAATATTGATACGTATTTACAATATTATTTAATGAGAAAAGCAGAAAGAAGGACAGTGAAGGTGGGAAAGATCAAGGTATGTCGATGAATTAAAGGAAAATGGTACATTTTATGATTGCACACAAACTAGCATACACACACAACTTTCAATATACTTTCTATATTCTATATAACAATTTAATATACAGATCTGTTTTTTTTTTAAATAGAAATGCGTTTTTTTCATATTTGATCCATATCCTTATTAAAGAGATATTTGTATTCAGTTTTCGATATCTAGATGTATCTTTTTATCAATATGAAATAGAGATTAATCAATTGAAATAGAAATGATTTAATTTCTATATTCAACAAAGCATAACAGCAGGTCATAGGCCATACTTTAATTACCACTTTGATATACACTTTGTAACTTGGACAAAATTAGCCATATATACATGCATATATAGCATTTTTGCACTAAACATTTGGAGTCATTAAATAGATCGTGGCTATATGATTTAATTTCACATTCAATGTTCTTCTGTATCATTCACAATTTATTATGTTGTTCTGTATCTAACACAAACTAATAATATAATTTTAAAAGCATATGCGTACAGTTCCAAATCACATTGTACAACAATCGAAAATAATAGAAAAGAAAAAAAAGTTAATTCGACTTGAAAATAACTGTAACTGTGATTTTTTTTATGGAAACCAAAACGATTACATACACACATATACATGTACATGATAAAAATGTAGAGACAACAATGGCGGATTAAGTTCAACATTTCACTTCCGGGTCGTTGTACACGAATGTAGTTCATAAGCAAATGTTAATTGTTTCTATATTTGTTCAATTTTTCTTCAAAACCTTCATCATTTAAGCATATATTTGTAGTACATTTTCTGTTCAGGCGGGAAATTTAGCTTTAAACATAGTTTATTTTTCCCGAAGCAAATTGAAACAATGCATGACATGAGTAGTAATTTTTGTAATTGTTTGAGTTACGGCGATTTAGAAAATCCGGCCTTTTATAATTGTTATAATTGGTATTTGGCTACCGCCCGGCCGTACATCTTACTGCCCGGGCTTTCATGCGTGGTTAAATATCCCCACCGATGAACAGAACATGTAGTGTATAGGTCAAGGAAGTGAAATCAAAAAGAATTATGAAAATATCTGTAAAATTGTTTGAGTTACGGCGATTTAGAAAATCCGGCCTTTTATAATTGTTATAATTGGTATTTGGCTACCGCCCGGCCGTACAATATTGATATTTTTTCACAATTTTTTACCATATTATTGATAAAGCTATTATCTATTCATATATTAAAGTTTTAATTGTGTCTGGATATAAATAAAAGCCCGGGCGGGCGTATAAATGCAAATAACAAGATTATGGTTCATCCCGAGCGCTAGGTTACGAGATCGCTAATTTCACATAAGTATAACTCTGTCAAATATTGATATATTTTCACAATTTTTTACCATATTATTGATTAAGCTACCATCTATCCATATATCATAGTTTTGATAGTGTCTTGATATAAATAAAAGCCCGGGCGGTCGTATAATTGCAAATAACAAGATTATGGCCCATCCCGGGCGCTAGGTTGCGAGGTCGTAGCTATAACTCTGTGAAATATTGATATTTTTCCATAATTTTTTACCATATTATTGATAAAGCTATTATCTATCCATATATTATAATTTTAATTGTGTCTGGATAAAAATAAAAGCCCGGGCGGACGTATAAATGCAAATAACAAGATTATGGCTCATCCCGAGCGCTAGGTTGCGAGATCGCTAATTTCACATAGCTATAACTCTGTCAAATATTAATATATTTTCACCATTTTTTGCCATATTATTGATTAAGCTACCATCTATCCATATATAATAGGTTAAATAGTGTTTGGATATAAATAAAAGCCCGGGCGGTCAATATATATTCCCCGGGCAGTACCGGGCAGCACCGGGCAGTACCGGGCGGTGCCGGGCAGTACCGGGCAGTACCGGGCTGTAATTAGTAGGACCGGCGATAGGGGGTGTCCTCAGGTAGCACACCACAGTAAGACAGCCTGGCCATGGGCAATTTTTTTGTTAAGCAAATAACTCCTGTATTATGATATGTATAAAAAATGAAAAAATAAATGTACACTATAATTGGTATATCCAGTATGAAGTAGTACATACAGGCTTCACATTTATTAAAACAAAAATCAATAAATTGGTTCCGGATTTTAAATATCCGGATTTTCCGAACGTGTGTTTACACAGGAAATTTAGTTTCGCCTACAGCGCAAAATGGAAGCCCACAGAAAAGGTAAGATAGCGGAAAAACTTAATTTACAACATATGTCCAAACAAGATTAATTCTGTCTTTGGGATAGAGATATTTAATTTTAAATAGGTTTCAGAAAAAAAATTGTGTAGAGAATTGTGCCATTTTGGGTCAAATATCATAATATTTTGCAATTTTTGAGAATTTTTTAAGCTGTTACCATGGTATTCACAGCTCTAAAAATCACAGAAAATATCAGTTTACTTATCCTTCAGAGCTCTATTAAAATTGCAAATGTTGTACAGATTTCAAATATATATACTTTATTAGAGGTTATATGTAAGGTTAACTGGCAATGTTTACATATCTAAAGCATGTGCCATATTTTTCAGAATTTGGCATTTTTACTGTACACTGCTACCTCAGGTAGGTGCGAGTGAAAGGAAGGTGGTAATACGGGTCCTCCTAAAGACATGAATGGACCTGAAAGGACCTGAATCTGGACCTGAATGGGTTTTAAAGGTGTTTATTGATTATTAATGTGTTATTTCTCGGTGTTTTATGCAAGAATGGGTGTTATTACATGTCGAAACACCATTTTCATTTGAAAAAACAAATTAGAATGATGTAGAACTCTTGGCCATTTGAAATGTTTCCAGACTCAACGACGAGGACGTGGTTCTACAATGAGTCCATATAATTTTATTATAGAAAATATTTTGAGTACCGATCAAGTGACAAGAAAATATATGTGAATATGTGTTTCAATCAGTGTAATGAAAAAATGAGACTCTCAGAATTAATTTATTTTATTTCTAAATTACACAATTAAATAGTATATATCCTATAAAGTTATGTGAACTAGCCACAAGGGTGTGGACAATGTCCAAAGGTACGCAGAGCAGTCCCCATAATTGCACTCTTGCAGTCTAGCCCTAATAACATAAAACATATTATACAAAAGCACTAGTAAACATCTAAATAAATATCTAAAAAACACCACTAATTAATGATTTACATCCGAGCATTTATACGCACAAGGCGGGCTGCAGATGAAAACCTATTAATTATTTAAAGCACTAAAGAATATCTATCATCAACATGTTTCCCTTGAATCATAAAAGCTTCCCCACCTGACGGTTTCACTGCTGGAGTACTTACCAATTTTGTAAGATGTCAATAATTTCACTTACATGCAGCTCATTATTTCTCACCATATATGGTTCGACTCCACCACCATGTTGACGATCACAAATCTTCGCTTCACCTACACTGGTATCTTTGTCTGACCTATCACTACTACTGGGGGTATCAGATACAGTACATACATCTTTGTATGACCTATCACTACTACTGGGGGTATCAGATACAGTACATACATCTTTGTCTGACCTATCACTACTACTGGGAGTATCAACATCGGGTATCAATACAGTCATACATGTACGTAT
>NW_022981229.1:0-10035 GCF_902652985.1 Pecten maximus
TACAGAATCAGATATAACATGTAGATTCCATCACGATTCAGTAATTTTCATTGTTTTCAATATTGGATTTAAAAGAAGGTTAAACGCGTGTACATTCAAAACAGTGTCACTAATAAATCTAATCAAAATGTGGCATGGACTTTTCAGCAAACCTTATGAACGAAAGTCCACCTACAGTGTCTACCACCTGCAGCAACGTTGTCATCACTTACCACTTATTTTTAGGTTATGTCATTACAATGAATAGACATGGCGAGCTCAGAAACTGAAGGTTTGTACCCCTCCGGAGCCCAGGACCAGGTCTCATATTTCTGTTAGGTTTTGGTAGGGCTAATATGTAAAAACGTCTATTTTCATATTTTTTCTTTCTTGTTTTACCGATATTAAGCTAAAACATTGGCTTCCCTTACACCTCAGTATATTTCGATTGTTAAAAGGAACAAGGACGTATCTCCAACATGGAGTGCTTAAATAGTGTGTACATTATATTAATTTAAATGGTCTAATTCTGTTTATGTGATTTAAAATAAATAGACAATTTCCATTGATATAAAGTACATATTCTATAAGAAATGCTCAGTCGGAATTGTACTTTATCAAACTAAAAAAAATCATAAATTTGAGATACGAGCCTTTATTTCTAAGCAATAATTATCATTGTTGGAGATACGTCCCTGTTCCTCCAAACAATCGATTTGTTGAAAGATCAATTGTTTCCTTATGGACAAATGGAATGGACGCATCAACAAACACTGACTGAGGCCTAAATTTGTCCATACAGTACACATTTAGAACGCATTACTATATTGACATAAGATAATAGTTGACAAATTGTTTTGCAAATGAACTTAGTCTCATACAGTCATTTTTATTGGCAATATAATGATCGTTTACTTGGATCTGTGTCGAACTATTGTACTGAAAGGTCATGTTACCTTTGTTGTGCTCTATATACTACGATATGACCAATCACTGTTAATTGAGACTTGTAAATGCTATCCATATCACAATCAATTATTTACAGCTTATCGTTTTGACAGTTAAGTTTGGATAACATTTTCAGGTATGCGAGCAAACTGAGACTGGAATTGGTGGAGCCGCCTCTTATCAAAGGTAGGGTAATTAAGTATCAAACTTTTTAAAATAAAGTAATGAGTATTCGCACATTGACTATTTGTATATATATGGTCTAAGTTTTTGTTGCAAAAAAGTTCGTTGAACATCCTATCGATAAGCCATCAGTATAGGTATCTATCTTCAATTTAATTAAGGAGTTTTTCACTAGATACCATTTGTTTTCAAATTACACTTCCATTACATTTATTGAGGTTGTGTAATTGATATGACAGATTTGAAAGTAAATAATTTTCTGTGAATTTTCGTTATGCAGAGATTTAGGTGCTGTTTGTATTTTTATCCATAAAGCGCAAAACTATATATTTGGGAGATAATGTTATTGCCAAATGCATTTTAACAACTTGGATGTTATCATTTTACATGAATGATTTTTCATATTTTTTTTTTAGATATATTTTGTTCAACATGAACAGTGCATGAAGACAGCACACTAATACAGATAGCAATGTCGTGTTTATTTCTGCTGTTTATTGTAAGCAATGTGACGTATCGGTCTGTAATAGCGACCGGTACTATTGACGATCTCATGAAGCTGGAAGGAGATTTGTTCAAAAGCTACAACAAAAATCTACGACCAGCTTACAACTTGGGTGATGTTGTTCATGTTGACATGTCGTTGTTCCTCATGGCAATTATAGATTTTGATGAGGTTTCTGGAATTATACAATTGAGCTCTTTCGCAGGAATTAAATGGACAGATTACAGACTGGCTTGGAATTCCAGTAAGTATGGTGGCATCTCTGATTATGTCTCAAACTCATCACTTGTGTGGAAACCACAAATGTTCATGGTTTCATCAGCTGATGACATGGTTAAAATCGGCGACGACAATTTCGATATCAGGATATGGAATACTGGTACCATAAGTTACAATCCTGGAATAATGGTCAAATCTACTTGCGATGTTGACATGACTTATTTTCCAACTGACTCCCATATCTGTAGGATAATGATTGTACCATGGATGTACACGATCCAAGAAGTCGAACTCAACGTTAGTTCATCTAAAATTAATTTAGATTTCTTCAAACCAAATGGTGCGTGGGAAATATACGATACATCCGTCAACAGAAACATCCAGTTGACAACAGATGTTTCAATAATAGAATTCACTTTATATTTAAAAAGAAAGCCTCAATATTTCATTCTGTCCTTGAATGTTCCAATTCTGCTATTGTGTTTTCTCAACCCATGTGTGTTTCTTCTTCCCGCCGCTTCTGGCGAAAGGATATCGTTTGCAGTGACCATGTTTCTGTCGATGGCCGTTTACATGTCCAGTATAGGTGAGGTAATGCCTAAGGTGTCGGACCCTATCGCCGGTGCGTCTTACTTTCTCCTGGGGGCGATGTGCTTCAGCTGTCTGCTTATACTACTGACGATATTGTCACTGTGTTGTGACGTTGTCACTGACGTCAAACACTTTCCAATATGGTTATTATCAATGGTGAGATGTTGTATCAGCAGGAACAGAAACAGTACACAAGAAGGACGTGGCGACTCAGCCCAGGTTGCTGGTATTTTAGAAAAAGACAATTCATGCTATAAATGATAATCAAGAATCATTTGTCGAGATAAAAGAAAGCGTGTACGATGGAATACAGAAAAATGACGTCACAAAATTCATTGATAGATCTCTTTTTTGTGTTTCTGAATTAATAGTTATATCAGGTTTATTGTATTATATTTTAGCATACATCAATGTAACTTAAAGTGGTTAATGAATTTCATCGACAGTTGAATCGATATGCAAGAGACAATAGGGTAGATAGATAATCAGTCGCAATGAAATTGATGCATTTGCCTGCAATGTAGAAGACATGTCAGTTAGGGATATGACACAGAGTTACTCTTCTGTAAGGAAACATGGTATCAACATTGCTTTATAGTTGCCTAAATATGATCTCCCTATCCTTAACGGTCAAATGTGTTCATTTCTCCACTTTCTCTTAACTGGCCGAATATTAATGTGCTGTGCATGATCGTTTAAGTGAAGTTCCACTATTCATTTTCCTGCACGTAGAAAAAACATGTAGTTATATAACCTAGTCTAAAACATTCAATGCTTTATAAACAATGTAAGTATCGAACGAGAATAACTGATGTTATCGAGGTTCAATCTGATATCGTTATGATTCAATACGAGTATCAAGTTTGCTTTAACGTGATTGTGCTTCATTTCAATTCCATAGCATTTGACATAATAAAGAATAGTTTAATTAAATGCTAAAATAGGGTTTGATGCAGGATCGGTATATGTTAAGTTAGACGACACTGTAACTGTATTATAAAATATGTAGGTGTACATTAAGTGTTATCCAATGTCAGCCCCCACAGAACAAATTGTCACAGAGATAAAATACATGATTTATTACTGTTTCCCGACAGGAAACACGACGTTAAAAAATCATTAGACTAATGTTTGTCCTCATATCCATAGTTGTTTAACCCTCTTGTCAATGGTCTATCCATCGATTTCCTAGTTGTTTCATCTGATAGATTTCTCGTAAAACACCATTGATGTGCTTTATAATTTAACAATACCTCTAGGAGTCTGATTATGATTCTCCATAGTCAGCTGTGTTTTCACAAAGACATGTCCATTTGTCGTATGTTTTTACCATTCTGATTTGAACGTTAACAAGTGATATTGCTAAGTACCAAGGCTCTATTTGATCTGCAAAACTACAAGCGCTTTTGAGACCTTGCTATGTTTTACTGATTTCCAATGTCGGAAGTATATAACCGATTCTGTTGGCATTTGGAAAGGACACCAGGAACTGTGTAGATACAATTCTACTTTGTTAAATCATAGATTACGACAGAAATGTATGTTAGTTACTTTTTGCAGTTTTAAGCATAGTTTTCAACCATTTCCTTGTTGCCCCGAAAAATTCTCGAACAATATGTCGGTTCACTCGTACTGTTTCTGAACTCATTTTTGTCATGAATATTGACCGATGGATTCATTTGTCCAACGCAAGTAGTTTACTTTTAGTCTCTTCAAAGGGAGATAAGTCGCAAGTTACACACATGATGAATATTTGGAATGCCGTTGACGATTCATGTCTTCTCGTACTTTTTAATTGATTCAAAGAAAATAATTCGCTTTGCTTTAACATGATTTTTCATATTTATGCATTCATGTTTTGGTAAATAGGCTGCATTTAAATCTAAAAATGAAAATTCCTTGTAGTCTCTACAATGATAAGGAATGCATGCTCTAATTGACAGTGTGGGAGATAAGGGTCCATTGCACATGCTCTCTTGATTAATTAGTTGGATAAGTCTTATCAGTAGTGGGATTTTTCAGACTGGTGTAATAAATAGTATTGAGGTCTACAGCGTGGAATTATATATATTTAGTTATTTCTATAGGTTATACATATAGGTATATAGGGAAAGTCATTGTAAAATAAAGGCTGGAGTAGTTTATACATATATATGAGGTCATTGGTGTGGACTGAGTTAGTCCTGTTATATATGTGATGAATAGCATTAATAGGCTGAATGCATGAAGCATGCTTTTGGAGTGCACAGTTCAGTTCTAGAAATTTTCACCATGTCATTCGATAGTGATGCGGGAATTTTCCTCACTCAATCTAAGATGTCAAGTTGTGATCCTGGGCTTAGTAAGGACACAGACAGTGTTTTAAGTGATGTTTTATCATTAGAAGAGATTGATTGAAAATATACCAAAACTTGATTTCACGTTAAAAAAAATGACATTTTTTCTGATATTTCGGAAAATGGAATGCAGAAAATAACACAGGAAATAAAAAGTTAGAAGAGCAACAGACAACAAGATTTCTTGCGCAAAAACAAGTGTGAAAACAACAAGATAATTCGGAAGTTTGGAGACAATATCATGGACTATATGCTTTCTGACTTGAATGAAGCTCTGAGTTATTTTGTGGTTGAATTAAGAAACAAAGACGGAGGTGAATATAAACCAAATACTAATGAAGTAATTTTAAGTATCCAACATCACTTTCGCACAAACGAACGTTTCCTCAATTTCCTCTGGGACGCCGAGTTTTCTGGTGTGCGGAGCATTTTGGATGCGAAAATGAAAAACAGGGCCTTGGAATTACCAAAAAACAAGCACAAATAATAACTGATAAGCCACAAGATTGTATGCTGCTGGGGTTGACGAGCAGCTAGTGGCCGAAAATCTGGCCATAGATCATCAGCGATAAAGTCATATCAACGTACTTGTAATGACCAGCTAGTGCGTGTAAGTTCAGTAGTGAAAGGATGTTTGAATTCTGTGTCAACTCCAAAAAGGTGAAAGTGCTAAGTGAAAAATAGGAGAATTCCATTGCTCCAGGAAACGGAGAATTCAGCATCACTGCTCCAGATATGTGTTTCACGTTGAAATTCCAGAACAAATCCTTGGAATATACTCGTAGTATATAGGTGGATGTATTTTGTGCCAGTTGACAAATTTTCTTGAATTAATGACACTTTGTTCTGTGCAGTCTATACATTGTTTGCATATCAATCAGTCGAAGATGTAATACGATTGTACAAAAGACAGGCGATCAATAAAAAGATATAATGGTATTAAAACATATTTATTTTAAGGCATTCATATTTCAACCCTTACCTGAATTCAACAAGGATAAGCACACATTCACTTAAAAAATAAGCAGAAACTGAAATAAGCGCAGCAATGATTAAGACTTTCAGCACGAATTACTGTTTTAATTTGTTTATATTGCGATTAAAGCAATTGTTACTTTTGAAGTTCAAAGACACAAACAATCTATTTGGATATGTTAAACATACTTACCCCTTATAAGTTGTATATCTATCTTCCCGGATATGATACCGTGCTTAAAATCCGTTATAAATGGGTAAGGTGTCGGAACCGATCCTCGAAGTGCATTCTTGGCTGTGAAGTACGCATGCGTATTATTTAATTCCTCAATATTTGTCCACACAGTCTCTGAGGCGTCCGTCAAATTAGGGTCATCTGGACATTTTGTGTTCTCATTTTGGAAGGACAATGTTATCTGGTTTGATAATACTGTAGGGTCATCAATAACTGAAAAGTGAAACCAGTAACATAAATACGAAACTAATATTTCTAAGAAGATGTTGAATTCATCTTTAAAGTTTGATAAAAAGCATATGCTACAGAATGCTGCATAAATAAGTGATTGATATGATTTTTCACAATGTTATATAAATGTATCGTTACCCGATTCACAGTGTGTTCCCGTAAAACCTTCGTGACATTGGCAGTTCTGGACAGTTTCTCCATCACATGTACCGGGGTAACAATGGCGACTATTAGACCGCCAAGAACACGTTTCTGGAAAACAAGTTTAGGATACTAGATTAATTCAAATTAATTTTCATTCTTGCAACCTTAAAATCCCATATTAGAGATTTCATTCATTGCATATTAAATATTTTGAAACGGCTCTTTTTTTATTTAAAACTGATAACAACATATCAAGGACACAAACAACAACAACAACAACAAAAACAACATCATCATAACACCCATCAACCGACAAAAAATATAACAAAACAAAAACAAAAAGATAAAAATAAAAATAACGGTGGCATCCATTTTGATGAGCCATTCTCAGTTCCAGACGTACCGTCATTGTCCAAATTATGATGTCAGGATTATTTTTTATATCAACATTTTATTATACTATTACTAACGTTTACAGGAGGCCAGATCATCTATATGTCTTGTATAGGCTCTCCATCCCAGTAAGTCAATGACCTCTCCATCGCAGAACATACATTTTACGTCACTGGCCACTGTACATCGCTGGTGCTTGCAATTTGCAATTTTTAGTGTATGGTGGATGGAATAAAAACACAAAATGAGGTATTGAGAATATCAAACAAGGAATACAGATATGTAAATTAGCTCTTAATTATGACTCAAAATCGACGTAATAAAAAAAATATAAATATACATACATGCCGACCTTTAACAAAATAAAAGAAGAATAAAGCGAGGTTCTGGAAGGGTAAGCATGTTCTGCTTCCATGACGACACCCGCTATATAAATCTAGGTAAAATCCAGGTCACGTCCTAATAATGAGAACTGGGGTGGTGAATACGGTATACAACATTAAATAAACCTACTTGCACATTGTGGTCCGTTGCCGTAAAATCCATCATTACAGTTGTCACACACCTCCGGTGATACACAACTTCCGCCACTGTTATGCTGCCGATAACCAGTTCTGTACTCTACATAGTCTGTATGATACACGCTACAAGCATTTGGGTCTACTTTTCCAGCACATATTGCTAAAATTGAAACAAGTTAAAATTGATGAATGAATTTCTCCATGTTGCCTTTCATTTGGTCTAAAGTTTGGTCTTTAAATGTTGAGAAAGCAAAGCAAGGAATATCGACATAGGCTTAAATCTATTAAACGAATGCAAAGTATAAACAAAAATATGGATTTGTATGGATGTTACTTCAGAAGTACAAGGAAAATAAGACTTTTAATAATAGGAATTATGGAGGAGTAAGCATTTTTGCATCATCGACATCGACACCCGCCGTATAAATCTAGGTCAAATAAAGGTTATTTCACAAAACTCAAATAAGAGCGCCGAAACTTTCAGCATATCACCATGTTTACTTATTTGTCATTACATTTGATCATTGATTAATATTAGAGTTGTGGAATCGCACAAAGTTACATGAAGTGCGATGTGCGCACGATGTATGCACGATGTATACAAGATAAAATCAATGATTTATTGTATCATGCAGGCGAATATTCTCACGATGGGCGATCGAAACGAGGTGTGTGCGAGAGCTATCGTGGTTGATATATATTTATTAATAGGTTACAATTAATGTTAAAACGTTCGGAAAATTTGATAAGAAATATCATTTATACAAAGTTTCTGTAATATCTTTCATGTAAATTATATAGGTCAGTTTCTCTATCTTTGAGTTTATTTTGGAAATTAAGGGCTTCGAACCATGAACTTATTTATTATCACTCTCCATCAAGGCGTGAAGTGTCGGGTGTCACATACCTCCTTAATATACGTTTCAAATTCTAACATTACCACATTAAGGAGACGACAACTTTCATACCGTGTTATTTTGATGAATAAATGATTATAAACATTGATTTTGTTGACTCCGGAACATTCCCTTACCTTCGGCAGGGTGTAAACGTACGGGGAGCGATGTTGTTGGAAGTGATTGTATGTTTACCTAACTTTGTTTTCTCAAAAACGTGGAGAACCACACCTGCGCGGCTACAGGTGTACACACATTAGACCCGCGGGCGTTGAAGGTGTATGTTATAAAAACGAAGATTCATGGAATTATCTTTATGTATCTGTATAGGTCAATGAAGTTAATCAAAGATTCATCTTTCATTCTATACGGAAAAAAGTAAAAACACAATCTAAGTTGTGATTTTTATTGATATATGCATCTTTGATACGATTCATTCCGTATTTTTGTCATTTCGCAATATTGATCGTCCAATCTTTCGAAACCGCATAGATGTTCAATTCAATCACAATCGCAGAATTGTGCGCACCATCACCACAAGATATCTGCACGATGATGTTGTTGCTTTGTGCGATCTCAAAACTGTACAATCACATTAAGATAATGAAATGGCTAATATAAAGGGAACTATCGAAATTATATATATATTCTAACTTGCCAATACACATGTACCTTGGCGTCTTAATGCTTTTATAATCATTTTGAATTATGATGAATATGTTACTCAATCCTTACCAAAGTCACAAGCGATGTTATCTTTTGATAAATAACCCGTACAGCAGTAGGGCACATTAACATAGTAGGTCCTGAAACATATAAACAGGTTATTGCCAATCAAACTTACACAATGATAAATTTATTACAAAACTTGTAAACAGTATGTGCGTTTCATAACTGTTTGCTGGTTTGTTGGGTTTATCGTTCCGTTGATGGCCATGATCATTTTGAGGCGGAATTGTTGACTTCCTTACAAAACAAAATTCGGAAGACACGTTGTATTTTATCCAGAGTAATCAGGATAAAGAATCTTGCCCAAGGATTCAACCACCACAGCACGTCGTGCCAGGCGCCTTGCACCTTCACCTGAGGTCAGATGGCTGGTGCTATAACTAACTAAGCTATTGCAGCCCCGCGTTCATAATAGCCTATTGCCTTCTCGACAATTTATGATATAGTACTGTAGCTTAAAGTTAAAGTATATATACTGTATTTAGAATTGATTTACCTAGTCCTCCGGCATCTGTCCCAGTTAAATGATCCGCATTTTGTTGTGTATCTGGTGCTTCGTGATTCTTGTCTGAGGCATACATGATTTCTGAAAACAACGATTGTAGGAAATTATGTCAATTGTTTTCAGTAAGTTATGTAGGATCTATAGGTTCTTTAGACATTTTAAAGTTATTTGCTGTCGATTAATTAAGTTCAAGATCAAATGTATAAAAACAAACAAACAAACACACACACACACACACAAAAGAGAGAAAAAAACAAGACACCAACATATTTTGTTCAGTGAAATACATGCCGAATAGGTTATTTCAAATGCATTTCTTTCTTAGAAAGTTCCATATAGTCATTTTCGTCATGATGTAATTACATTGGTAGCATTAGAGTTTTTGTACACATCTTATTTTTTTGTTTTGTTTTTGTTTTAATCGCTGGTGCGCAGCAAACCAAAAACCACAAAAATAAAACCAAAAACAACTTCAAATACCGATATTCTCAAAAATCGTAATTTAAAATCGATAAATCAAGTTGAAAAAAATTAAAACATCTAGCATGGAGATCCTTCTCAATTTCAAAACAACCAACATCGATGTTGTATTTGAATTAAATTTTAACAATATAAAATATAAATATGAAAATAAAAAAAATATAC
>NW_022981230.1:0-10028 GCF_902652985.1 Pecten maximus
AGCTGTATTTCAAAGTATTCATCAGGTGGAACGACAGGCGGTCAAGGTGACACTGGAGGTATGTACAGATATGTTAAAACATCGAACTAAAATTACCACTCATCCATGAAATATTACGTACTGAGGTTACCGTAACAACAAAAGGTTCATCCAGCTTAATTAATAACGTCAAAATCAATTGGAGGATGTAGGTATTAAAGTCTATCAATACATTTTGATTTTAACAATTTTCAAACCTACAATACAAACCAGCAAGCTGCATTGAAACTTTGATAAGATGTTAGCATTGTAGCATATGTGTAGAGGATCGGTTTTATCAAAAACCTACTGTGTAAATGTTGGTATTTTACAGAGGCTATATGTAATATAGGCATTAAATAAGTTTCACTTTTTGCGATCCTCTAGAAATTTTGATAAATTTGGAACGAGAAGAATTTCATGACAGGGGATTTTTTTAAATACGTTCAGTTAGATAGATACCAGCTTTGAATTCTCACAGTTGATTCTTAAAAGACCCTTTACTATACAAAATCAATGAATCACAAGCAACATTCATTTGCGATGCAATATAGAACATTATCTCTATCACACAAAGATATACCGTTGTACAATTTTGCTTTATACATATAAATGCATGGTATTTTTTATGCAGACGTCTTTACAACTACGACGCTTGTTTCGGCTCCAAATACAGGTAGGTTTGGCTCCAGGTTTAATTTAGTCGTTAACACCAATTATAGTAATGCCTCCAAAGTAAACTGTTATTATTTGTTTCCTGTCTTCCCACTCAAACATTTGAAGTAGAGCATTACACATCTTTAAGTAAGATTTTACATTCACTAATGATACAACAATCCTTGTTCAAATGTATGATTTGTTAAAACCTGAACAATCTGATAAAAATGCAAACATTCCATATCAACATAATAATTACAAGATTTAAACTACAAACATGTGACCACTACACAACTATTAGCTATAAATGTACTATGCGGCAAAACACATACAACTTTATAATATACAATATCAGAAAGCAAAGGGATCAATTCCGTAAAGTTCATCAGTAATTTTATTATCATGTATGGCAATAGAAATTTCTGCGATATTCATGTTGATTTTTTTAAATTATATTTTTAGACAAAACCACCACCACGGCGTCTACTTGTGTTCCAAGTATATGTAAGGTTTTCTCCCTTTAACTAAGAACACCTTTATCTAATGTTAAATTTTCAAACTTGTGCAAGTAATCACTAAACTGTAATGTTATATTAAGTTCTTTGTAATCGAATTGTTAATAGCAAACATGTAAATTGTTTACTTCCTGAACAGATGACGTCATACCTTGGATTATTGTAGCTTTTATATTCATCACTGCGACTGTCGTCCTCAGTACCACTGTTGCCTTCCTCTGTCGTAAATTATTAGAATATAAAGGTAACGACGATTTACTTGTTGGTATAGTTTATCAGACACCAAATTACACATTAGATTGATGTCAAAGATACAGGGGGAAAAGTATTGTTAATTATGAAACTTAATAATAAATCTGTTTATCAAGTCCTTGGTTTCGTCAGCGATGGTAATGACCAAAAGTATGGAAATGTAGACGGAAACTGGCACCTCACCATGAGTGTGGTAAATTGTTAAGTACTGCAAGTAACGTGCATTGTCATGTAGATATTAGATATTTTGTAATTGGTATGAGTACCATGTGTCTGTGTAACCAGTGTCTCTGTTTAAAACCTCTGAGACTGAAGATTATTTTCAAGAAACTGTTATCCTCAGTATAACATAACTACAAATGTAACGTGACAATAGAAAGCATGTATAACGCTAATGCGAATATTATGATTCGATTGTTATGAGGGAAAAATAATGTCATTTTGCTAGCTTTAGACATATTAATTATAACTATCGTGTGTTTCATAATAAAAGGACCAAGTGAGCTTAAGCTGTGGTGCGCCTATGTCATTTGCCTTTTCATTTAAACGACTACTTCTCAAGAGCTATGAGACCCAAGACCTAATATTAGGCCTGCAGTATGCTTGGGTGAGGGGCGAAACAGGCCAACGGGGCCTCTTATTTTTCGAATATACAAATACAATGTTGTCGCCACTTTATTAATGAAACGTCAGTCAGTCAGTCTGTATTGATAAGTTTTTATTTCATTTTATGTATTCATTTTTCTTATTTACCATGAATCATTGATTACCAACCAAATTATCACATGGAATTACATGTTGAATTAATAATCACATTTTAATCCACAGAATGTTTACACCAAAGGGTTAATTACGAGGTGGTGAACAGGTAAATATACATGTGTTTAGTTAACAATACGTTGCAATGTTTCCAGAGTGAATTTTCATTATGTCAAATGATTAAGAGAAAACAAGACATGGTCAGAATATATACAAAGTAATTACAGAAGAAATGTTGACAGGGTAAGAGATAATAAGGCTAACAACCGAGCTTGTACATTTATATGAAATTTAGGGTATATCACATTCTCAAAGTATGTACCGGGGCAGTTATAACAAATCTACATTTTCTGTAGTTTTTAAACTAAATAACATAACAAGTTGAGTGAAACCATGGCTTTATACTCATTGCTGGACAATTACAGTATCTATCACTTAACTACACAGTTATATACTCATAACTCGACAATTACTTTATCTATTACATAATCACACAGTTTATAACCCGTTGCTCAACAATAACTGTGTCAATTATTTCATTACATGGTGAAGTTTAATATCCATCACTCGATAAGAACTTAATTGATTATATGGAACTACTCAGTTGTTTGACTTTTGTAAATAGCAATATGTAAACGGAATCGAACTCGAGAACCAAGACAAATTAGAAACAAGATATACGGACCTCATAGGATAAGTACATAAGTGTTCCAGAAGGCTCCTCATTGACAGAAATATGGATATAATCTAATAATTTGTCCTTTTCTTTTCTCATCAAAACAGAGGATTTTCAAGAAATGATGAGCACGTGTACAACACCACGGACAATTAAGAAATAACACAAATGTAGGCTAAACAATGGAGCAACGAGGTGTGGATAATCGAGGATACACAAACTTAGTGTATTACTGTTGTAACCAAGGATACACATACCAACAAAGTGTTTACTGTTGTAAAAAAGGTACACATACCAACAAAATAATTGTAATAATGTTGTTGTAACCAAGGAAACACATATCAACAAAATATCTGCTCGTTGGGCCTTAACGGTTTTAACGGAAAATCATTTTTTTTTGTCAGTGACTTTGCTGAAACAATAGTCATATTTTACAATGAGTCGCATTTTAATATTTACATTAAAAATTACCTCTTTAGGTCTAAATTGTCTTCCTTGTCTGTGAATTTAATCATTTTTCATAGAGGTGACCATTATATTGTATATTTATATTTAATTGTTATATCTCGTTTTGTTGATTTTAAGATATGATACACAGAAAATTAAGGTATGGTGACATTCACAATGTTTTACATTGATTCAGGCCCATAAGACCATAAACCTGATATCTCTACGATAAATGAGATGTAGACAGTGTGTATACATTGGTTCCCTAATGCATTATGAGGGCCTAGCCTGTTCACGTGTACAAGTTGGTGTTATTCCAGGTCTTCACAAGTCTAAACAGAGAACATAAAATCCCGTATTGGAGGGCGCATTCAACTACAACATAGACATCAAGATATACTGTCGCTTTTAACACTTACACATTTGGTGAATATGTGTAATCTGATTAGCAAATCAAGTGGTAGATTACAAACCTATAAATCGCTACTATTGTGGCATTTCACAGTCAATCAATAGACAAGAAATATGAAACGGAAACTACGTTCGTAATCGTTGTCCCAATATAAATCTACATATGAAGTTTTCAACCGATCATAGGCAAGGAAATGGCGGTCATTTTGTTTAATTATAAATCAAACACCTCAGTTTTGTTTGTGATACTATACTTTACATAGATGAAAAATCATAAATATGTGGAATATTTATATTTTGATCAATCCAAAGACATTCAATGAAATTTGAAACCTAACTAAAGGAAAGTAATTGTTGTCCAATGATACATTATTGTACATCTATATAACAAGTGTGATCGAAATCAGACATTTATATTTCGACAAATTAGAGGTCAGGAAATGACGGCCGTCAAATAAAAGACACATGTTTTCGTGGTGACATACTGCACATACATATCAGATTTCATCAAAATCGGACAATATCAAATTTCGGTCAATCAGAGGGCAGGAAATTGTGGCCATTTTGTTGAAATGTGAAAGCTGAGTTACAAAAATTCTCATAACCACAATACACCTACATACCCAATTTGATTGTAATTCGACAACATTTAAATATCGACCAATCAGAGGTTAAGAATGGTAGCCATTTTGTTTGATCACATTATAAATACTGCAGTTGTTTCGTAATGCCATACCTACAAAGTTACACGATGACTGCACAATAGATTAATATCCGTTTTTATAGTGCGGGTGAATTTTAGGAGATAGCCGTCGTTATACATTTAGGAATTGATTAGGAATAATTTCAAAGCGTTTGGAATGGTTTTGAAAAAAGGTTGAAGTTGAGAGGAAGATCGATAAGTGAAATATTTACCAACGACTCACACCGCACGAAAGACTGCGCACTACAACGATGGAAACAATTTATTTGCGTGAAAAATACTAAACATAGGAATAAACATTTTTGACGTAGTCTAATGTTAAGTTTGGTTATAATCATATTCATATATTCAACCAAACGTAACCTGCTGGTACATCAAATACCTGTGTATAATCCCTAGGATATGGAGCAAAGATCCTACTGTGAATAATTTATATCACTTAAGCTTAATCGAAACCATAAATCTAACCTTATATCATATTATCTGACAAACATATCTCTACAGAGGTAGGCGTACACTATATTCTGTCTCAATCCTGTTTGAAGTGATCATATTTCTTTGTCGACTCCTATAAACTGTACGTTTTTGTATACGACAACGAAAATACCCTTTTTAAAACAGCTTTCGTCCTAATTAAAATAAATAAAAAATATTCCATAAAATAATCGTCTAAAACACTTTTTACAGTTGATAGGAAAACGTTGTAGAACTGAAAAAATGTAATCTACAAAGAAAAAAGGCAGAAAAAACATCGAAAGTATCATTTCACATTTTGATATTAATACACAATAAATTATACTTTGGTAGACATTTACAGTACCTTATATCACTGAAGATAAATATCCACGTCCGTCCACTACAATAATCACACAGACCTTGGTGGTAGATCTCAGGTTCAAACTGTTTATAATATCACAATGTTATTTCATGGATATAATTTTATAACAATTTGAATTATTTTCATTCAAGTATGTCAATAAGATATAAAGAATATTTTAATTTTTCTATATCTATAGAGTACATCAAGTAAAGGTTAACTACACATAATCCGTATATGGTTATGGGATTCACTGCTGTGCCACCTATAAACTCTTTCATTTTTGAAGAGCATTTAATCACGGCATGGTTGATAACATATGTCTCACCATTGCCAACACATGAACGTTCCTTTAAAACTTTGGCTACTGTACTGGAGTATGTGAGGACATCGGCTGAACACTAATTCCCCTTAATCCTCTTGTGGTTTCTGTAAGAGTCTCATGTTCAGTCATAGTCACGATACTGACATCTGCAAAACCCCCGCTAACATCAATTGTCAGGGACATGTCTCTGGCTTGTGTGATGACACCGTGGACATTCTCCATCCTTGACATTGTCTTTATCCGTGTAAAGACACCACGAGGTCCCATCTCCACGGCAACCGTCTTGATTGATGTATTAACACCGCGATCACTCATCTCCGTTGATGCGGTTGTGATAGATATCGTAACACTACAGACACGGACATCTATGGATACTGTACTTATTGTTGTTATGACCCTTTGTACACTCATCACCTTGGATACTGTCCTGTCCTGAAGGGGACATCCGAGGTACCGACACCGTGAACGTTCTAACAACGTAATGGTAAAGCTAATGTAATGAGTGTCGTGTCACACTGAGAACATATGCACTAGTGTCTACATCATGTTCCTCGGGTATATCGTGATCTTGTGAAGTAATGACATGTACATAATTTGGTGAAAAAAATGAAATTTCACCAGACACTTAATTGTATTTTGACTACGACACTCTATGTGTATCTTTATTACAATATCTTTTGAGCAAAAAGTATGTTCTGTTTTATTGTGCGACAAAGTCACAGTTATCTGGGTCACTTGTAGGCTGCGTAAACAGCATGGCCATATTGAGTTTTATTGGTAAAACTCTTGTGCTTTGTAGATAAAAAAAAGGTTTAGATTGCTGAATGAAACATTATCTTTATGGCAGAAGATATTTGTCGCAAGTAGTGAAAGCACTCAAATATTGTTAAATTACCTCTTAACTTATAAGTAAATATCTCAATAAATGCATTTCGAGTGTTGATTCTTTATATTAACATACCAGGTGAAAAGAAAAACATTTTACCATGAAAATATGTAAACATCTTTTTATATGCTGATTTTCCACAAAATACATCACTTAATTATCAATTTGACAGAAAGATAATCTCGGTTTCATTTTCATAAAATGTGTTTTCGACATCTAATAAACACAAGAATGTCATGGAAATGGATGCTTCGCCTGCAAAACAATATCATGCAAACACTTGTGATGAGAAAAATCTGCATGATGTTTGAGCTAAATCAACCTAAGGGAAGTCAATTTTCTATTTTTAGAACAGGGACCTTGACCTTTGACCTTTGAACCTGAAAGGCATTCTCGAGGAGGAAACACTTGAAATAAGAAAGATCTGCATATTGTTGGAATTGAAACGACTCAAGAGAACTTGAGTTTTCACAAGAAAACTTTTTTGTAGTAACAGTGACCTTGACCTTTGCCCTTAGGAGCTGAAAATCAACCCCTACCAAGCACTTATGGTACGAACACATGTTTTCTATTTTGTAAGTAACAATGACCGTAACATTTGACATTGGACCTGAAAAGCAATCCTACGCGAGCACGTGTGGTAAGGAAGATCTGTATGTAGATTAAGTCATCTGCTTAATGGAACTTGGGCTATCGCACGGGAACCTCTGAAAGGACGTCGCCGACGCCGACGCCATCACCGCAATAACCACCCGAATCGAACAGAATCAGCCTTTTGGCATTTGAAACCAAGTGACCTTGACCTTTAATCACATGATGGGCTGCGATAGCTTCGACAGTGAATGCGTCAGCCACGTGACCTCAATTGAAGATCCGAGGTGAGTGGTTCGGCAATCCATACCTATCACGGTTTGTGTTCCTCAGGAAGCTAGGAAATTGACCAGTCTGTAATGACGAGTACGACCTTTTAAAAGACACCTTACCCTTATTGGTATGGAAGCCTTGCAACGAGCCTCTGTATGTCCATCAGTGATGTAGCCATTATCTATTACAAAATTACCTTGACTGTTCATGAAATCGATCTTTGTTCAGTTGACTTATCCATGAATTAAGACAATTTTTGCATAATATAATGATGTTCATCAGTAAAAAATATGAAACCTGGGCCCAGTTGTTCAAAAAGTTGTTCACTTGATTAGTGAATATTTCATTTCTCCTTTACTTTAAAACCTGAGTTGCTTCATAAGGACATACTATGGACCAGATGAAAATTTCACTAAATGACCTCTGATCAATTGATGATTTGTTAAACTCCAGCCAACATTGCTTCTTAGTTCCATAATTAACAGGTTAGTCAGTGCAAGCAATATATAATTTGACTCTCAGTTGACTTTAATTCTTAACATTATTGCTTCAAAATGTAACATATTGACCAACAGATAAATGATTTGATATTGCATTTTGACCCAATGATCTCTACCTTTGGCAAACTGACAATAGGATTATTGTACAAGTGTCACAACTAAATTTTCATTAGTAAATAACTACAATATTTGACGTTCATCTATGTCACAGTGACTTTGGACTTTGTTCAGTTGCTTGCATGTTGAATTATACTCATTTTTTGCTCTGTAGTTACAAAATATTCCTCAGTGAAAAGACGCAAACCTTCTCTTGACCTTTGAACCTGATTATCTTGACGTTTAACTTTCTTGTATTGCTTCATGCTAATTGGTCAATAAATGAAAAGGTCATTGCTAGGAACGAAATTTGTGGAAGTACTATAGGGCACCCGTATCTCCTGATATGGGGCTCTAATTATATCATCCTCATTCGTATCGCTTGATCATATAGTATATCAATTTATCCAACATTTTATATAGATTTGAGCATCTCATAACCAGGGCCTTAAACTCATCTTTCTGAACATAATAAACGATGTATTCATACGCTGATCTGGAACAATCACGCTTTGATACTACAGATGGCAAATATCGAAACTTCCTTTGCTCATTTTGCTGCAATGATGATCCTTCTTATCCCGATATATTTATGCCACCCAGTGTCTTATATTTTGCACTACATGGTTGTTAAGAATGGGATAAATCAATATCAAACGGAGCAGGCACTGACACGCGCTTTGACGCTTTTCATAATAACGTTAAGTTCTCATTTTATGAAGCGTAAACCACGTCATAAATCATTTTCGGCGAACATTTCATGGAACAATGATGACACAATAAACAGTTTTCGCACCTTAAATGCTACGGTAAACAATAAAAACCGAGTCATCAATATAGAGTATACAACCTGGTACGCAATCCTACAATAATAATAATACCTACTCGACGGATAACCTCGTTTCTGCTCTGTTACACGAGATAAACATTTATATGTAAATGTAATGAAATGAATAGATTTTTATTAAGTCGTACTTTTACAATGTTCCTAACACAATGACTTGTCACGAGTCTGATCACACGCATCGTGTCATCAGACTTTTGTATACAAATTAGTAACACGTAGACCAGCAATACTTAAAGACTTAACGTTTTACACTGAGCATACTAGTATTACTGGTCTATAAACAATTAAAAGCGTTATTGCATGAAATTTTTATAATCGAGGCTGAGAAGAAAAGGGACGTAATATAATATTTCATAAAAGTCCACAACAACTTTCATCGGTCATGATGATATTCGACATTGCAATACTATTAATTTGGCTTCCTCTCTCTAAACATAGGTCCTTTATACAATGTTAAGTCTCATGATCTTTGTCAATTAAGTTTTGTTTTTCTACAGATATTGTACTGATTGACCCTAAACAATTGCACCAGCCCGGAAGAAACCTCATAATTTGTTTGATGCAAAACTTATAAGGCTGTTCAGGATTGACTAAAAACCACACGTAGCGAAAATATCTCACTCTACTTACCCAGCCAATTAAGGCGATACACAACCAATAACACTCACCTGGATGTCCTATCTTAAAAGCAATAGGCAGGTAAGCTTTGCAAATGCAAACAGGACTTACGAATAAATCTTTTGCTTTTAGTAGGAGCTCTTGTTTTCTCAAAAGTTCATGTCATATGAAAACGGACAATCACATTATACCAAGAGCGAGTCATTAACGCCAACTCTTATTGAATGCTAGGCCTATCGGTTCCCCATGCTTATGAATCAGATTGGTTTGGTTTGGTTTGGTTTTGTTTAACGTCCTATGGACAGCTAGGGTCATTTAAGGACGTGCCAGGTTTTGGAGGTGGAGGAAAGCCGGAGCATCCGGAGAAAAACCACCGACCTACGGTCAGTACCTGGCAACTGCTCCACGTAGGTTTCAAACTAGCAACCCAGTGGTGAAGGGCTAATGTTAAAGTGTCGGTACACCTTGACCAGTCGGCCACCGCGGCCCCTTTATGAATCAGCACTACGGTCTAAGTAATTGGCGGTGTGCCTATATATGTTTTTTGGAGCACATTCAGATCTCTTTTACGTTATTTTGAATTACATGACGTGTAAATACCGAGGATTGTTCTGCCTCATGTTGGGGGTAATTATTA
>NW_022981231.1:0-10018 GCF_902652985.1 Pecten maximus
TAAAATTTTTTTAAAATTTAAAAAAAAAAAAAAAATTTCCAAAAATTCCATTAGATCATATCAATAATTGCATCCTATAAGATCTTAAAAAAGAATGTATTAATATCTAATAAATAAAGATTTTTAGTATAAATACATCTGTTACTTTAAAACTTTCAGACAATTTGGTAGGCACAAAAAAAAAGCTGTAGGGCTTGGCACAACCACCTGTATTAACTTGCATTTTTTTATAATTATCATGCAAATTACATTATAAATGTATCTGACTGACATTTTGACAAGATAACTGAATAATTTAAATTTCAAACCCTCATATATAATGTACCGATCTTCATGGTATTTATGGCCAAAATTTATATTTAAATTATCTATGTTATATAATCTAAGGAAAAAACATCATCCTTATTATATTGTCCAGGCTGAATGCACCTTTCAATCACATTTTTTTAATAAATCTAAGATATTTACTTGAAGAGAAGTTGTTCTTAACCTTCATGAACATCATGTAATAATAAATTGTACTTTTAAAATTGTTAAAGTTAACACAAATTAAACAGTGCTGTGATATCTAAATTATGTTTGGAAAATGTACTTATCACATGTGTGATGTATTCGAAAATTTAATAACAGAACAGGGTTTCTCCTTATCATTCCATGTACATTGTGCAAGATAAAATCTAGTAAGTACTATGTAAAAGTAAAATAGAAACGGTTGAAAATGTACAGAAGCAAGACCTTTGATAAATATACATCTATAACCGTGGATGTTAATTAAAGTTTTGAGAAGAAAAAAATATATAGTTATAGTTTCTTGGTACGTGTAGTTTAATTTTTAGGGGTATTATATTATGGATATTATTGTAAACTATTTTGAATAGGTTTGAATAACAAACCGATTAAGTTCAATGTACGATCTTGCGTTTACACGGAAATCGCATATTAGTACACTTCTACTTTCACTTTTTCACAATAGATGGCCAAGTTAAGTAACTGCGGCGAATTAATTTTCCATAAACAGGGCCATCGGAAACACCTTAGCCGATTCGGGTGCCTCCACAAAGCGCGAAGGGAAGTTCCGTGTGGTCTACGCACAGCTCGCTTGTAGAAAGCTCCAAAAAAAACAAAGGGATTTGGCGCCACCTTCTGAACCCCACACGGTGATAGGCCTTTGGATGCACCACAAAAGATACCCTGCCATATATGATATGTGATCTTTCTGTCGGCAGTGACTCTTCTGTACGTATGACAAGCCGCTGTTGTGAAAAGAAGCATAATAATATTAATACTCATATCTCATATTAGACTTAGTTATTAATGTTAAAAATAATATTATTAATATACATTTAATGCCTTTATCAATGTTAAGATTATACCATTTATCACAATAATATCAATATAATGAAAAGGGTTTCATATATGATTGCTCAATTCTTTAAAAATTAACAGCAATTAATTTGTTGATATTCATTTCGTAATATCAATTATAGATATATCGATAGCATTGTTTTCGACAATAATACGTGATAGGCGGCCGATATACAGAGGGGTAAATTGCTTGATTGATAAAAAAGTAGTTGTTTTACCATATGTTGAAATCGTAGTTTTCTAGAGGTCAGTTTTCCTGTTTTTCAGTTATGCAACTCTTCTATGGTTTCTAGTTGATGTAGCCAAACTGGAATAATCACCAATGTAAAATAAAAATTTATACTTCTTGATCAATCTCCAGCCTCAGCCTACCGGTCTAGGTTAGGGGGTTTGGAATCTAAAGACAATGGGACCTTCACTAATCAAGTGATTTGCTTAATCACCTTTGAACCAACTGAGGGGCCCTGGCTTAACTTCAAAAATTGGTTTTCTCGATTATTGTATGCTGGATTCTCAAAATCAGTCGATACATACGAACCCACACACTCCATTCCTATGCAATTTAAAAATTATCATGTTTATGCATAGAGTTTAAAAACGCAACGAAGAGATATCACGCTTAATTTTTAGCCGTCCTAATAAAAAACCACCCACGTAGCTCTGATAGGAGTTTAAAAACAAAACAAAACATTATGATATGCTAAATTAAAGGATTGAGACAATATGCCTTATAAACATCTGAATTATTGGTTTTAAAAGGTTAGTATCTCTTCCGGATATGTTATTGTGTTATAAATATAACCCACCACATAGTTGTATTTAGTTTCAAGGTCTAAGTTGTAATGTTGGAGAGAGACGAAGAAACAACCAACCCACGTTCGGTAAGATGCTATGGAATGTTTCTGGACCTGGCTCCTTGCAGTTTTAAGTCTCTTAATCTTTCATTTATGTCCTCTTGTCGATTTGATTTTTCCAATTTTCAAATGTCTCGCAGTTTTTTTGTTGTTTTTTTTGGTATCACGACTAATTTATAGTTGAATCTCATATTAATTCAAAGAAGCTTAACTATAACTTTATCTAAATAATGTACCTCTGTCACTCTGAATCTTTAGATTAAATCACAATTTCTGAAAAGAATTGTGAGAGTTGCTTTCCCCTTACACAGCTATTGCACGGACATACGCATCCGTTATAGCCCCCCAATAAATCCAGGAACGATCTGGAAATCAAAATAAACGATCAGCACAGTTTATACAAATAACTGGATCTGATAATTTGCTTATAGAGTTTCGGTTAGTAAACATGTAAGAAAAATATAAGTATTTGATTAATATTCGTGGATCATGCGAAGTACAATTATTTTGTCGATATTCATCTTTGTGGCTGTCTTGAGGTACAAAAATAGCGAAGTTGATTTATTGTATGACTACGATGATGTAATTGCTTTGTCGTTTTGTTTACGCTTGTGATACATTTTGTATTGTGCTGTTATGACGCTGTGGTATATTTTGGCTTTGGGTGTTAACGCTTGTGGTATATGGTCTTTGTTTATTGTCCGTTTGTATTATTTTGCTTGGTGTGTTACGCTGTGGTATATTTTGTCATGTGTGGTGACGTTGTGGTAACCTTTTGTGCTGGTTTTTTGTTCGCTGTGGACATTTTGTCTGTTTATTGTCGCTGTGGTATATTTTGTCTTGGTGTGTTGACGTTGTGGTAGATTGTGTCTTTGTGTGTTGAACTGTGGCTACATTTGTCTTTGTTATTGTCGATTGTGGTACATTTGTCTTTGTGTGATGGGACGCTGTGGTACATTTTGTCTTTGTGTGGTAAACGCGTGTGGTAACATTTTGATTGGGAGTGTTAACGCTGTGGTACATTTTGTTCTTTGTGTGTTGCCGCTGTTGTACATTTTGTCGCCGTATATGACGCTTGGTTACTTTTATCTTTGTTTATTGAGCTGGAGTCCATTTTGTATCTGCGTCTGACCCTGTAATAAGATTAGTCGCTGTGTGTTGTCGATGGGGTGATTTGTCTTTGTTTATGGTCGCTTTGTGGTACATTTTGTCTTTATGCGTTGTCACTGTGATGCATTTTTTTCTTGTGTTGCCATTGTGAACAGTTTGTCTTGTGTGTTGACGATGCACTATACTTTGTCAGTATGTGTTGCACTTGGACATTTTGTCTTGTTGTGTTGACACTGTGTAATATTTTATTTCCTGTCATGACACTTGGCTTATGTGTCTGTGGTGTGACTTCTGTGGTTATTTGGTCGTCTTGGTTGACGCTGGGTTTATTTTGTCGCTGTGTGTCGACGCTGAGATATATTCGTCTGTGTATTGGCTGAGTACAGTTTTTTCATTGTGTTTTAACGTGTGTGTGGTACATTGTGTCTTATGTGTTGACGAGTTTGTGGTACATGTTGGTCTATGTGTTGACGATGTGGGACATTTTGTGTATATGTGTTGACGGTGGGACATTTTTTGTCTATGTGTTGACGCTGTGGTACATTTGGGGATGTCTAGTGTGTTGATGACGCTGTGGTACATGTTGTTGTTCTATGTGTGACGCTGTGGTACATTTTGTTTTGTTATGTGTTTGACGCCCTGTGGTTACATTTTGTGTCTTATGTCGTTGACGCTTGTGGTACCTTTTTGGTCACCTGTGTGAAGCTGTGTGGTCTATGTGTTGTGTCCATGTGTTGACGCTTCTGTGGTACATTTTGTGTCATGTGTTGGCGCTGGGACATTTTGTGTCCAATTGTGACGATTTTGTGCGTAAATTTGTGTCCATGTGTTGACCGTGTGGTAAATTCTTGTGTCTCTGTGTTGAAGCTGTGTTACATTTTGTTGTCTCTGTTTTTGACGCCTTGGTACAGTTTGTGTCTCTGTGTTGACGTTTGTGGTACATGTTTGGTCTCTGTGTTGACGCTGTGGTACATTTAGTTGTCTCTTGGTTGACGACTGTGGTACATTTTGTGGCTCTGTATTGAAAGTGTGGTAACTTTGGCTCTGGTTGAGACTTGTGGCATTTTGTGTCAGTGTGACGCTTTTTTTGGTGGTACATTTTTTGTATCTGTGTTGACGTGTGGTACATTTTTTTCTGTGTTGACGCGTGGTAATGTTGGTCTCTGTGTTGGACCTGTGGTACATTTTGTGTCTTATGTGCACGCCCTTGTGGTACATTTTTGCTTCCTGTGTTGACGCTGTGGCTAAATTTTGTGACCCTATCATGTGTTGCGCAGCTGTGAGTTGACTTTTGCGATCTTGTGTTGACAGATGTGATGTACATTTTGGTCTCTGTGTCCGACGCTTGTGGTGTGAGCTCAACATTCTTGCTGTTATCTGTGTTGACAGCCACTGTGGTAAATTTCGTGTCTCTGTGTTGAAGATGTGGTACAATTTTGTGTCTCTGTATTGACGTTGTTGGTAAATTTTGTGTCCTGTGTTGACGCTCGTGGTTACATTTGTTGTTATGTGTTGACGCTTTGTGGTACATTTTTTTGTCTATGTGTGACGCTGTGTACATTTTGTGCTATTTTGACGACTGTGGTAATTTTTGTCTCTGTGTTGACGATGTGGACATTTTGGGTCTCTGTGTTGACGCTGTGGTACATTTTTTTCTTATGTTGACGCTGTGGGTACATTTGTGGTCTTCTGTGTGGACATTTTGTGTTACATTTTTGTGTCTTGTCGTTGACGCTGTGAGACATTTGTTTGTCTCTGTGTTGACGTGTGGTACATTTGTGTCTCTGTGTTGACGCATGTGGGACATTTTCTCGCTGTGTGTTAAGTTATGATATTTTGTTCGTTTTAATTTGTCGCTGTGGTACAATTTGTGCTGTGTGTTGAAGTGTTGGTACATTTTGTCTTGTTATTTTGTCGATGTTGGTACATTTGGCGCTGTGGGTTGCGGGGGACATTTTTCTTTGTTTATTGTCGCGGGTGGTACAATTTGCGCTGTGTGTGACGCTTGTGGTACATTTTGTCTTTTGTTATTTTGTCGCGGTGATACATTTGGTCGTGTGTGTGTGACGCTGTGGTTACATTTGTCTTGTATGATGAACTGTGGTTACTCACACCTATGGAATACCCGTAGTGTGACTTAAGCCCCCTAGCGGGAATTCTTATTGGCATCCTTCGTAGGTTTGCTTTGTCATCCAACTCAAGGTCTGTTAAGGTATGTACAGTGTATCTATAAATTTTGAATCCCAAATCGCATGTCTTTAGAGTTGGAAACATTGAGTTAAGAGCATTACAAAATATAAAACCCTTACAATTTATTTTAATATATACCATCTGAATACACATAATAATTAGACCATAGCCAGGTCTTTATTTAACATTCGATAAGATCAACTGCGTTCGTTTGGAACCCTGAAAATTCCTAAAATCCACAATACCATCAAATGTAACCAGAGCTTTCAAACGCTAATAATTTGTTTGAACAAATCCGTATCTCAAATTTTTTTTTTCACACTTCAGTGTTGATGAAACCAGTTAAACTTCAGGCAAAATGTTTCCCACCATATTGTGATTAATCCCTAATACAATAGCCGCCGCATACTTCATCCTCTCGCATTGATCCTTGTATCGTAAATACCCAGATGGCGCTCTTTTTGCTCCACCCACCTTCACTCCCCGAGGCCCCATCCTTTGATTGACTTTTTAACAATCTCCGGAATTCATGGGCCTTTCCCCCTGCTCCTCCTTCTCGGCAAAGATGTCCCAACCACACCCACATCCTCCTTTCTCCATGCCCCAGAGGGACTTTCTATGGATTCTTCCGTCCCCCCGCCACTGCCCTCTCACCTTTTCCCATTAAAATTAACGAAGAAAGAAAGTACGAAACAACTGTTTATAAAAGATAGACCAACATATTTTCTCCTTACTTTCATTCCGGGCTGTTTGATGTAACATATAATCCTCTATTGGTTTGCGTTTGTAGTAATAGAATGTGTTTAGCCCGCAAAACACACACTCTTACATCACGGTTCGTAAACCCAACAGAACTTTCCGTTCGCCTTTGCTTTAGAACACTGCCCGTCAACCAACACAACTGTGGCACTATTCCCATACTGACCAGTATTTAAATGATTCTGATTTACCCATAATCAGGTGTGTTTTGTTTAGGACGCTCAAACCACCCACCCCCAATAAACATCACCCAGCGAAATCTTAATAACACGGACAAAATCACACACACTATATTCCCGATTTTTGTTTGCACGTGCTGTCATGAGTGATACAGGACACTGACCGCTTCTTCGTATTGTCGTTCCGAGTACTTTTCTGGTCCAAATATCATTGGATTTTAACTTGCACCCCTTCTATATTCCGGGAGATACTCTTCCGACCTTATTATCCTGTGTGACCCCTTCCGTTTCCTAATCCAGTTTTGTTTTGTATGCCTTGTATGTAACTCCGCGAGTTATATGGGAAAATCTTCATACGACAGTTGTACCGGTATGTGTTTGTTAATGGGTCATTTTAAGCGTCATCATATTCTTAAAGTCATTGTAGTATCGAGAGGTCTTCAATGATAAAAAGGGGAACGGAGTTCAATCTGGTCCCTTTAAGGTAGAATAAAAGGAAACTTTAAAATTTATAATTAAAATATAATTTTCAAATCACATTAAATTTCCAGCTCGCTTACATAAATTTGAATATAAAGCGTAGCATCGCGCATAATTCAAAATTAAATGAAGTTAGTGCTAATATCATGGCGCTTAGTTTATAGCTGCGAAATGGATTTATTTACATTTCTACATAAGCCTGAAAAAATAGGCTACTATGTCAATACAAATGAATATTTTAGTTTCTCATTATACGGCGCCGTTTCGTCATAACAGGTAGACAGTGCACTCCACAATATATCAAATACACCCTATACAAATGACGTGAAGGTCCAGTAAATTTATTTTAAGCAATCGCGAAACAGTGATAACCCGGGAGTGTGTTGTCCTGTGTATAGCCGACTTTATGTGCTATCTCATGAACCATACTCCCAGAAGAGCTTTGTAGGGATGGGGAAAACCGGGCGAAAACTAAACACAGCGCTGAAACGCTATGATATGGGATGGGTGCTCCAACCCGGAGCTTCGAGGATATGAAATGTATTGAATAACCGTTGCGAAATTTACATTTTTCCTTATTATTATTTCTACTGTTCGGAACCTATCAAAAAAAATTACACATAAATACATAAAAAGTCCAGAAAGTGTTAAAGACAACGTCGACAATCAAAATGGAAATACATACAATTTTTATAGAAAATATAGGTCACACTTTTTTCTTCTTTTATAGACTATCGTGGATATTAGAGAGAAGACACTGTATTTATAATAAAAATATACTATATAACATACTTATAATAAATCATCAACGAAACATAAATTTATCATCTAGTCCAAGTAAAAATAGAAACATAAAATTTACAATATATGTAAATAGAAAAACATAAAGGAAATAAAGAAACAACATCACAATGTTTATCAAAATTAAGTCGTCAAACCACTAATGAATAAATCCTTATTTTTCATTGAAGATGCGGAAGGTAGTATAAATTACAGTGAGACACGTGAAAGGTGAGAAAATGTGAAGTTTACGACAGCAGGGAAGGTATTTTGTTGCTTTTGTCCGAGTGCCTGTTAGGTACTGCCGCTTCTGTTTAGTTCTAGATTTAAATTTTAAACCCTATCCCTGGTTTAAATTTTTCCAGTACGGTCCTCACGCCGGATCAATTAATAAAATGAAATTTTCAATTATTGCACATTAATTGGGGGTCAAGGACTTACATTTATCAGATTTAAATCAAACTTCAGGTTTTAAATTTTTCCCCACTTTTTATAAATCGGGGTTTTTATATTTGTAATTTTTTTGTTTTATCTTATTGGACTATGTGAGAATTATTTTCGTTGTGTTTAAATATGTTAAAAGTAATTTTTAGATAAATCAGGTCTTCTCTTAATATCCCGAGTGTTTAAAGAAGAAAAAAGGGACCTAATTTCTAAAAAAAATGTATGTTTTCCATTTGATTGCGACGTTGTCTTAACATTTGGCATACATTTTTGGGATTTTGACGTCAGAAATGCAAAAGGTTGTTTATTGGATTTAATTTGGGAGTGTTGGGGGGAAATTTTTCTTTGAATGCCTCCGTTCCGTGGTTTGTTTTCTTCGAAAATTCAAAAAGTTTTTATAAAAAGCTATCAATACATTTGGTAAGCTGGGTCATATGACCCATATACCCCCCGGGAATCAAAGCTGGGGAAACAAATTTTTTTACCCCATCGGGAAGATTAATTTGAAAACCAGGTGTTTGTCCGGTTGCCCCCTTTGAACTCTTTAATTATATCTAAATGTTTTAGTAAAAGGAAAAGTTTTAAACTTTTTTTTAGTTTACAACAATTGCGAAAAAAGTATATATCACTTATATTAATCACGCTTTTTGGGGCCGGATTGAAGGCGCGATGGGGGCTACGTTGGAGGAAACCGGAGTACCCGGAGAAAACCTACTGGCACCCGAGACCCCTACCAATTCTCGTCTGCGGGGGAAACCCCAACCCACTGCTCTTCCTTCTAGTACTCGTCATGATCAAGGCATCAACCTGTTTTGCCCTTCGTGGGTGTCCGCGATGCTGGGACATCATACAGCTGTTTGCCTTCAGGACTCGTCGTGACAAAGAACACAGCTGATGTTTTTGTCCTTCAAGGGCTCGCAGTGATTGGGACCACACATGTTCGTCCTTCCAATGATTTAACTATTTATTAAAAAGATACACAACAAGGATGGACAAAGGAGAAACCTTGTAAATTTAGAACATATATATGTACATTTTAAAAAGAAAAGATTATCATCTTAAATGAGAAAATTTAAAATATGTATTCAAAAGTTAATAGAGTTTCCCTTTTTTTGAATTTGAATTTATGATAATATATTTTATAGCCGATAATACATTAATTGAAACATTTATTTTAAAACTTTTTTGTAGTAGAGCATTCCTTTCCCTTCCATCTCCAAAATTTTTCCGACCCCCCTGTCATTTTAAATTGCATAAGGGGAGACATTTTAAAAAAAAACAAGGAAAGTGTAAAAATATAATTTTTAATAAACCAAGTTTATTTGGGGAATTATATTCCCTCATTTCCTCTATTTCCTTTATGGTTTTCCTATATTTTTTGGTACTGTGTCTATAAAAACAAATCAAAAAGAATGAGACATTGTAACAATGGTTAGTTGAAATAATAGATATATAATAAAAAAGATTTTACGTAAATTTTTCCCCATGTACATTGTTATCTAAGGTAATTTTATATATATGTAAAAAAACGTAGTGATTCATTCGACTGCGGGTGTTTTGGTGTGAAAAGTTTGGAACTAATATTATAGAAAAGGGAGCTTGGTGACAAATACAGGGATTTTTTTACGTTTTAAAATATAGTTTTCACTTTTACTGTATCAATCAAGGCAAACAACAATATACCATGGAACAACAGACAGGGCAATAGGCGGATTCTTTAATTAATTTTTTTTTTTTTTTTTTTTTTTTTAATTTTTTTTTGATTTGATTTTTTTTTTGTATTTTGTATTTTTTTTTATAGTTTTTTAAACTTTCTTCAAATTGAAAAACTCGAATAAAAAGATATTTCCCTTTAAA
>NW_022981232.1:0-10027 GCF_902652985.1 Pecten maximus
TATAAAATAAATTTGTTTCATTAAATGTTTATGAATATCCATAGATTATTTCTAACCGGAAATTTTGATAGTACTCCATTAATAACTGTATGGTATTAGACTTTAAATGAAAAGTTAAAAACAATGATTTTCACAAAGAAGACATCAAATTAGGCTGAAATTTAATTTTAGTGTCACGGAGCGTGATGATTCATATACAAAATTAAACCTTAAACAAATGGGGTGAATTTGTTTCACAAATAGGAAATAAAAATGTGTTCTATAATAATTAGTGGTCAAAACATTAGCTTCTTATGCAGTTAGATGGGGAAATAATGAAATCACCAAAAAAAAGAATATATACATTGAGGAATGGAAATTAATTCCTCCCACATAATCGGGGATATTATGCTTTTGACAAAAATATGTTTCCGGGAAAAAAAATCGCCGTGGGCCGATTTAGCCCTCCTATGCACCGCCTCCTTTCATGTTCTAATCGACAGTATAGCCACACTTCACAATCAGCTAGTTCGTCATCTGGACTCAACAACAAATAAAGGACCTTTCCCTCAGCCGTCTTTAGAAAACTATTAAGTAATTATAGGCTTGATAGAAAATGACCAAATTGATATATATATATACAATCAACGCATGAAGATATAGAAATATGATAATAGTGGTCTGTTAAACCAGAATACCGAAATGTCATTATCGACCGTCTGTTTATCTTAATCATTTAAGGAAAAATAATTGATTTGTAAATTTTCTGGTTTTATATATCTTCACGACAGCTATTATGATAATAAAGAAGGCACACTCTGCTCTGCAATGATTCTGCATGTACATCATTATAAATATAAAACAGGGCACTTTCAATGTCGACTGCACCGCAGGTTTGTTAATACTTTTCTGCAACAACACTTGGAATGTCGTCAAAAATGTCCCTTTTCAGAGTAATGTGGTTAAAAGGGATGTGATTTACATTTCTTTTACTGTAACAATGAAACATTTTTATTTACAGTGGCGCACATTTCCATCAATGTTCGTCCTGTTAAACGCTCTAGCTCATATAGCCTGTAAAAACATTTTGTCGGGACAGTTAGACCATACATCTGTCCGGATTCAAAATATCCAACATTATGTTAATGGGGTTTTCTCTGGTCCCAACATCGGATGTTTAAACATGTCCATTTGAAGGGGAAATAATTCAATAAGGGGAAAAGATAAGCAATGATGTGAATTTACTTTCTATAAATTATCAATACACGTATACAATAGTTAACAACAACATATACTCAAAATCTGTTGAAGGGACCAACCAACCAATTGTTTATCCATAGACTTTAGTGTTAACGTTTTGGAGTATATCATTAAAAGTGTTGAATTCAATATGGCAATTATGGTTTATAACAAAAGTTTAGAGGGTAGCCATTTTGAAAATGGGTGAATTTCGCAGTAAAAATTCTCAGAAATCTGAAATGTTTACATGTTAATTATTATGACCTGACCTTTTGGAAAACAATTCAATCAGACTTACGAAATTTATGTCAACATTTCTTATGGAAAGTTACCCATCAGGCCACATATTTTGTTACTTCATAAATACTGGCCAATCGGTGGCTGCCAGACATTTTATCCCTGGCTCATCTTTCTATACACAAGGGATGTTTCAAAAATCTATTTTTCAATTGGTTGGTTGTTCCCTACAACTTGGTAGTTCAAATCCAGCGCAATAGGCAGCCATTTTGCGGGTCATTACTGTCAAAGATATGAGACGTTGGCTGTAATTGGTGGAGCCACGATCGCAATGGGCAGCCACAGCCATCGTCTCTATAGCAAGCCGGGTGTAAATTTCGGGCCTTGTGCGTTTTAAGGCAGACTGACAGGACTAGTGAGCCAGTCCACTTACCTGGTAAGTGCCAGCAGTCTCCGAAATGGGGACACTCTTTAGCTTAAGTCCCCATAACACCTTCAACTGAAAATAGTTCACAAGTAAATAAATACATACACTTAGACCCAGTCACAGGCGGGTTATCGACTACGAATTAGTACAGAGTTACCTCGGTCCGAAGTTAATACATGGGTAACGTTAGAACCTAGATACCTGTATATTACAGCGAATATAGCGGTAACAAAACTAGTTCAATGGGGATTTAGATACTTTGGTGTAGTTCTTAAACGGTAAAGGATGGATATGATACCGTCCGTTGCTGGAGTTAATAATAGGGCGAGAAAGTCTCGTAATGGCGTCACTTCCGGTGCACGTGCTGGATATAAACAAACCAATGTGTAGTTAAGTCGTACACTGGTAGCTGCCCTGCCGGTAGGGCGAAAGAATTGTACCTGCTGCCCCATTGCATGATCGTAAGAGGCGACTAAACTTGGGATATTATCTTTTCTCTTCTTTCTGAACATCCTTCTTCTTCCTAATGTCTCCCTGACAATGCCTCACTTTTGGCCTTCAGTTGAGTGTTCGCCGCTGTGAGGAAGGCTTTGGGGTCTGCCCCCTGGCCGAGACATACCAGAGTCTTTAAAAATGGTAGTTGCTACTCTTGCTTAGCGCTCAGCATATTTGGAGTAGGACGACTGGTTTGCCGTTGTCAATATAATGTGACCGGGTGGGGTGTGCTGCTGGGTGTCTTCGGCAGTATGCTTCAGTGAGGTAGCACTATAAATCGGCAAAAGTTCCGGCCTATCACAAGGAGACTTAACACGAACATACCGCAGCCTCCCAAAACACACCGCACGCATGCATGTCGAACGCACGGGAGGCCGTCCTTAAATGACCTTAGCTGTTCATAGGACGTTAAACAAAATAAACCAAACCAAACCAAACCACCGTTCCAGAGTCACAAAAGCATACAAAATGTATATGGAAACAAGCCAAATAAGCACAATGATCTGGCCGGCACAGAACCTCGACCTTAAAATTATAGAAAATTTTTGGTTGATAATTAAGAGAGCAATTGAACAGTCAGTTGAAAGAATAGAATCTTCTGAACAATTTTCTTTTTTTATATAGTTTCTGTTTGGACCAGTTTTGAAACAATCCGAAATCTTTACCGGTCAATTCCAAAAAGAATCTCTGCTTTAAGAAGAGCCCGCGGATACATCACAAAATATTAGGTAAATAATTCAACATACTATTTTTGATTAATAATCAATATTTCTTCGATCTTCTTCTTTGTGGTATAATTTGTTTCGTTGTAGGTGTATGCAAACTGCCAATATCGCCGTTGAAACAAAGTACCAGCTACATATTTTTAACGTGCAACGTCACAATCGTTCCACTATTTTTGTCCATAGACTGTAGGCTGATGTTTAAAAGTGCGATGACCATGAAACAATAGGAGATTTCACATTTGTACATGTTATTACAGTTGCCTCCCTTGGACCCTTGGTATCCTGGCCTGCAGGTAGGGCGTAAGAATTGTACCTGCTGCCCCATTGCATGATCGTAAGAGGCGACTGAATTTGGGATCTTATCTTTTCTCTTCTCTCTTACAAACTTTCTTCTTCCTAACGTCTCCCTTGACACTGCCTCAATTTTGGCCTTTAGTTGAGCGTTCGCCCCTGTGAGGAAGGCTTTGGGTTCTGTCCCCTGGCCGAGACATACCAGAGTCTTTAAAAATGGTAGTTGCTACTCCTGCTTAGCGCTCAGCATATTTGGAGTGGGACGACTGGTTTGCCCGTTGTCAGTATAATGTGACCGGGTGGGGTGTGCTGCTGGGTGTCTTCGGCAGTATGCTTCAGTGAGGTAGCACTTTAAATCGGCAAAAGTTCCGGCCTATCACAAGGAGACTTTACACGAACATACCGCAGCCTCCCAAAACACACATACGCACTCACCACACACACGCATGTCGCACGCACGGGAGGCCGTCCTTAAATGACCTTAGATGTTAATAGGACGTTAAACTAAATAAACCAAACCAAACCAAACCCTTGGTATCATCTTCACACACATATGACACATCCTAAAATGGAAAATCATCACATGCAAAAAATGTGAAGAGTTGTCTCTTTTGACAACAAGAAGTGTTGTCAAATACATGTATTATACATACATTTTATAACGGCAGTTTGTCATTGATATTCTATATCTCAAACCATGTATGCACTTGATAATTTTTTTATGAGAAAGGGAGGCGTCTTAAAATGTACGAAATAATATTATGTGTTATCAACACTAAGGCGCCCTATCCTTTGCGTCTTGCTCTGATGTTATAGCATATGGGTCCTCGGATTCCATTGAGACAGGCTTATACTATTCTAACGAGTGGCTCGATGACATCAATGAAACATTTGGAGGCAATTTGTGTTGTAAAAATCAGCCATTGCTTGAATCGTCCATGATATGACCAATCTGGGTTTAGTTATGGATCTATCAATGTTCGCTTGTAGGTAGTCATGTTGATAAGACAGCATCTTTGCTGTTAAATTACATGATACCAAAACCGGCAAAACACCCCTAAATCCTCGATCAACAACAAAATTGTCATTTTTTTCCGTCCAGGATAGAAACAATCCTGTATATCCATGTAATCTTCGAATCATTATCTCTTCAATGAAAAGGCCCTGTGTCCAGAATGTCGCCATCAGACAGAGCTTTACTCATCAACGTCAAATAGTTCGGCTTCTTCTTGTCACAGAAAGGAGATTCTCTGCTTGTGATCAGAATTTTTAAGAACTAGTATATGTGTACAGTAACCCGCTTTTCAAAAATGCTTTGGACAACACTGTTGTGTCCAAGAATAAATGTTCACATTCAAAGGACAATGGGACGTTTGTACATTTAGGTTTGGAGAGTAACAGGGGGGTCTATTATGTCCACTATCGTTCATCAAGTCATTGGGGTGACACCGAAGGCAAAACACAACACTTTGCCCAAATGGTAAAGTTTTGATCTCCTGGAAGGGTTTAAGGTAAGTAATGAAGCTCTCTATATGCTTGATAATTGGGAATGTCACCAATATTAAAGACATTCAGTATATCATTTGTTCACAAAAATGATGCCCTGCAGGTAAGGCATATTAAAAGAATTGTACCTGGTGCCCGCATTTCATGATATCGTAAGAGGCAACTAAAGTTTGGATCTTATCTTTTCTCTTCTTTCTTAACCTTTTTTTCTTCGTAATGTCTCCCTTGACAAGGGCTCACTTCTGGCCTTCGGTTAAGCGCTCGCCCATGTAGGGAAGGCTTTGGGTTCTATCCCCTGGCAATGACATACTCACTGTAGGGATGAATCCGGATATAGGTACCAGGCGAAGCGGAGTTGGACGGAGCGGACGAGGATGGGAAGTTAGTTTATGCAATATTTATCATATTTACAGTTGTTGCATATAGTTGATACTCTGCAGACATATTCATAAGGAATCCATCTACGGCAATGAGTCAAGAGTATGTCATTATTGGCGTATTTAGTTATCGGCACATGTAAACATGCTGTAACTTTTCTGCTTAGCCGTTTGTTCACGTGTTTTAGCTGAGCTATTCAGTATCCACACAATTGCGGATTATTTGAGTTACTACTCTAGTTGCGTGTTTCAGCAATCTCTTGAGTATACGGGATTCGGTTCCAGCCTAGCACTTACCACAAGAAGAACACAACTTGTCAGGATAACAGTTAATTTACAATTTATTAAATTATTAGTACTCATTTTAAACATGTTGCTATAAGGCACTGGATACAGAGTCTGAATTAGAATTATCCACATAACTTACTAACAGCTTATATCCACAGATATTCTCCAACACTAATATTTCGCACATAAATGTACATCTACTCTACAGTATCTATCACAAGAATATAATTATACTATCTAAATAAATTTATAATGTAGAGAAATTCCCTTAAACGTGATAAGTCCAAACGGAGACGGGTCCCCATTTAACCACTGGACTTTCAGCAACTACAATCTTATACGAGTTATTCCCCTTGGACTGTAACGTTCCATATGTGGGAACAATGAGCCAACGATTAGGTCATTTGTTCATGACAACTCGATTGCTTACCAATTCTCTGGGCTCAAGGCAGCCAGTTTGTTTGGTGGTCTGATGAGATGTGTTGGTCGGACTGTCCGGACGGTCTTTTATACCCAGCGTCCGAGGTTACCACAGGGACACGAGCAAGTCGTTAGCCAATCACGTTGCTCGTTACAAACCGCTTCCGGTCAGACGGAACAGTCAACCATGCAAACTCGCGGAATGTCTGCTGTGATCCAGTACAACAATTCTTATAATATTCATCGTTTGATGACTTCTTACTATGTCTCCATAGTCAGGTAACCTTGCTAAACTATATTTGTCGTAACTATCAACTTTCCCTGTCCTGAATATAAATATTTCTTTGTATTTCTTAGGATTTTCACTCGACTCTAATACTCGTGCTTGAACGCGCCATATTTGAACCGTTGACATTGACGTCTTCAAACAAATGATAATACGCGTTCTCACTTCCTTTCTCTTATACATATTATAATATAATTATCTATGATAAATAGTATCTGTTATTATCGTCAGCATACTTGTGTTGATTTGAATTGAGTTTGTAATCATTGTAAAGTCAGAACGGAGCTAACTCTCCGTTACTACTAACAGTGACAATGAATAAGCCTATGTCAGTTATGAACCTGTACAAAATATTCACATAAGCCAGCTCGTTACACTACCCCCCTCCTTCTCGCAACATTCGTCCCGAATGTCCAATATTGGGTTCGTAGTTTGTAAAGTGTATGAATATTTTGTTTTAGGACTATAGCTGTTCACTCAACTGGAATGGAGCTTAATGGTGTAAATTTAATGGATACTTCCAACTTGCCCACTACTGTGTCAGTGGAAATGGTACGTATATGTAAGGTATCATAATTTACAGCCAAATGTATTGCTCACAGTTTTCCAAACAAAATTAGTATGCTAACAAACAACAGAAAGATATGGTATAACATATTCACATTTATATACATTTTCAACAAATCATATCAATATTACATTATATAATGTTCAATAAGTTACTATTTACATTAGTTAACGATTCATAAATTAAATATTATAAATAATTTCATCTTATTATACTCTAGTCTTAGAGTGTCCATAAATACTGTTCATCATAATCAAAGTAACCACAGTCTCTGGCAATCACATATACCATTCCATTTTCATTAATATATATATATATGAATTAAGTGTATTATATGCTAGTAGAAAAAATGTTTGTTTTATAATAACCCGCTAACATTGTCACATACATTTCAATGTACAAACGTTACAAACGCGCCAAAATTAGCTGCTCCAACCCATCCAACTCATAGTATGCGGCCTCCATCAACAGTTCATTCAACTCAACGTGGTCACTTGGTAAAACTTTCTGAAACGAGCTGTGTGCTCCGGATCCACAACGTAGATAATTGAGTATTTTGCTGAAATGTTTGCTGTCCCTATCAACAAAGTATGTGTATACGTAGCGCACGTCGTATGGCCTCATGCCCGAATCCCTATTCACCATCCTGGCTAACAATGAGGAGGGATCCTGTGATAAAGTTACTGAAGAGGTTTCGAACTTGGATCCTCCAACATTGATAATGATTCTCTTCCTCTGCCTTTCTGCCAACGCGTCCACCTTTACTTTTGAGGGGTCCATGACTGGCTTAGATTTGCTTACTTCTGTTAACTTCCCTTCCTTTTCCACCATCTTAGCTTGCATTTCTTGCTTTTGTACCATCTTAGGTTTCACTACCTCCTTTTGTGCCATCTTGTTTTTCTTTCCCTCCTTTTCTGCTATGGTAGGTTTCGTTGTTTCTGTTTCTGTAATCTTAAGAGTAGGTTTGTATGTAACATCATTCTCTACGCTCTCCACCATATACTCTGAATATACACTTATACAATATTCTGCTGGGGCCTTTACTGAGTTCACCTTCTTGCTCAAATCAGATGATTCCGAACTTACACTGGACAGTTCCAAGTCTTTAATCACTCTCTCCATCATAGGTTTCTTAACTACTACACCCGCCTGCTCTCCCTTGTTGTCTTCCACTTTCCTCTTTCTGTTATATGGTTTTAGTGGTTTGGTCAATTTCCTCACAGTGGTGTCCTCCATCTTCCCTGCTGTATCTTCCTTTTTCCTTTCTTCATTCTTCCCTTTGTTTTCCTTCCCTTTACACTCCTTCTCTTTTTCCTTATTATCCTTTCCCTTCTCCTCTTCTGTCTGCTTATTCTTCTGTCCTTCCTTTCTGATTTCTTTTATTTTATTTCCCCTTGTCCTCATGAATTCCTCGAATTCCTGCTTCTCCTCGAAGGTATAGGTCATAGAACTTCGCTTAACCAAACAAGTTATCCCCTCACAATTTGGGTGCTTGGCATCTTTTCTTGAAAATGTCATCTTACACTTCCTACATTGGAACAAAAACCCGCTGTGAACAGCCACCAGGTGCCTCTCGCAGAATGATCTTTTCACAAAGTCAGTCTCACACAAGGTGCATTGAAATCTCAAACTTAAAGCCATATTGTAGATCTCGATCTGCAACAGAACAAATAGGGTATTTGTAAGTATTATGTACAAACATTAATGTACTGCTATGATACTACAAATTAGAGGACTTTTAAATTCTTAACCAGTTAGGACGTTCATTACCTTCATAGGTTTTTAAGTAATTATGGTGAACTACCTTTGGTTTCGATTTTAAAGATTTCTGTATTCGGTATACAACATCATTTATCTTCTCAAGAACTACAAAAGGACCTTCCCAAGAACACCTTAATTTGGAACCAATGCCACGCTTATTAGGATTGTATAACCAAATTGGATCTCCTCTTTTGAATTGATTGTGTTGTATGTTTTGGTCATGTTCATATTTCATTTTCTCTGTTGCTAATGAAATTTTGCTCCGTGCAAATTCATGCACTTTATCCATTCTGTTTCTTAGCTCTGTTGTGTAATCTGTACTTTGTATCCTTTCAGATTCCACCCGACCCAGAACTAGATCAACAGGAAGGTTTATGTTCCGACCAAAGACCATTTCACACGGAGATACCCCAGTGGATTCATGGGAAGAAGACCTATATGCCATCATGAGTAAATTTATGTGTGCGTCCCAGTCCCTTAAGTTCTCTGATACAAATGCAGAGAGCATATTCCCTATTGTTCTGTTCGCTCGTTCTACCATTCCATCAGACTGTGGCCTGTATGGAGTGGTTCGAGTCTTGTTGATTCCCAGGATTTGGCACATTTCCTGGAATACATCCGATTCAAAGTTAGTACCTTGATCAGAGTGCAGTTGCATAGGAACACCAAATATGGTTACAATCCTATCAACAAATTTCTGAGCAACTGTGGTCGCCTTTTGGTTTCGCATGGGAATTGCCTCCACCCATTTGGTGAAATAATCTGCCACTACTAGGAGATATGAATTCCCTTTATTGCTTAATGGTAATGGTCCTAATACGTCAATGGCCCATCTCTCCATAGGGAGACCCACATTGTATGTATGTAATGGTCCCTTTGGCCACTTCCCAGGTGACTTTCGAGCCGCACACTTATCACAACACTTTACCCAAAGCTTCACATCTCTAGACATTTTATACCAGAAAAACCTTTCTCTTATTTTAGAAAGTGTTTTCTTATTACCCAAATGTCCTCCAGTTATACTATTGTGTAAGTGTTTTAATACAAAGTCTGTAAGACTTTTTGGGATAACCATTTGAAAAATGGATTGTCTCCCTTGAGCATTTTCCCATTTATGACATAATATGTCATCTTTGATTATCAATGAGTCAAATCGCATCCAATAAAATTTGGTGCTTTCCTCTGATAAAGAAATATCTGGCCATTTAGGTCTTTCTCCACATTTCACCCAGTTCCATACCCCTTTGGTCTACCAACTGTTTGGTAGTTTTGTGTAGGGCCTGAATGGACCTATTAAGTTCCACAATGTCAATACCCTCTTGATCTTGCATTTTGGCAGGATATAATGCTTGAGTATGGCATACAGAGACATCATCCTCTTTGGATTAGGTTCCACTCTGTATGTCCAATACTGTCTCCGTTAGGTTC